>NW_026735190.1:0-158759 GCF_949786415.1 Peromyscus eremicus | reverse complement strand
AAAGAGCAATCTTCTACTCTACTGTGTTTCCTATGGGGTTCAAAGAGTGAGCTTGCTCAGAACAAAAGAACTGTGCTTCCTGCACACATGGGCCAAATCTAGATCAATTCTGCTTAGGAAACTGACAAGAACAGTAGATCCTCTTCAGTCCAATACACTGTACATGCTGGGAACCGACGCCAGTGATATTTGCCCTGTGTATGAATATGGGAGCGCAATAGTGACTCTTCTTACCAGAAAACAACTCTTGCTCATGGTACCAGAAACTACATGTGATTCAATTCCATTTAGGACTGGGAAACAAACGCTAGTTCTCCTTACAAGAAACACACTCTGCTTTTGAGAAAAGAGCACTCTTCTACTCTACTGTGTTTCCTATGGGGTCCGAACAGTGAGCTTGCTCAGAACAAAAGAACTGTGCTTCCTACACACATGGGACATATCTAATTCAACTCTGCTTAGGAAACTGACAAGAACAGTAGCTCCTCTTCAATCCAATACACTGTACATGCTAGGAACAGACGCCAGTGCTATTTGCCCTGTGTATGACAATGGGAGCGCAATAGTGACTCTTCCTACCAGAAAACAACTCTTGCTCGTAGGACCAGAAACTGCATGGGATTCATCTCCATGTAGGACTGAGAAACAAATGCTATTTCGCATTACAAGAAACACACTCTGCTTTTGAGAAAAGAGCAATCTTCTACTCTTCTGTTTTTCCTATGGGGTCCGAACAGTGAACTTGCTCACAAAAAAGAACTGTGCTTCCTACACACATGGGCCATATCTAGTTCAACTCTGCTTAGGAAACTGACAAGAACAGTAGCTCCTCTTCAGTCAAATACACTGTACTTGCTGCGAAGAGACGCGAGTGCTATTTGCACTGTGTATGACAATGGGAGCACAATAGTGACTCTTCTTACCAGAAAACAACTCTTGCTCATAGGAATTGAAACTGCATGGGATTCAACTCCATTTAGGACTGGGGAACAAACACTGGCTTGCCTTACAAGAAACATACTCTGCTTTTGAGAAAAGAGCACTCTTCTACTCTACTGTGTTTCCTATAGGGCCAGAACAGTGAGCTTGCTAAGAACAAAAGAACTGTGCTTCCTACACACACGGGCCATATCTGGTTCAACTCTGCTTAGGAAACTGACAAGAACAGTAGCTCCTCTTCAGTCCAATACACTGTACTTCCGGGGAACAACGCGAGTGCTATTTGCACTGTGTATGGCAATTGGAGCACTATAGTGACTTGTCTTACCAGAAAAAAAACTCTTGCTCGTAGGACAAAAAACTGCATGTGACTCAATTCCATTTAGGAATGGGAAACAAACGCTAGCTCGAATTCCAAGAAACACACTCTGCTTTTGAGAAAAGAGCACTCTTCTACTCTACTGTGTTTCCTATGTGTTGCGAAAAGTGAGCTTGCTCAGAACATAAGAACTGTGCTACCTACACACACGGGCCATATCTAGTTCAACTCTGCTTAGGAAACTGAGAAGAACAGTAGCTCCTCTTCAGTCCAATACACTGTACTTGCTGGGAACAGACGGGAGGGCTATTTGCACTGTGAATGGCAATGGGAGCGCAATAGTGACTTTCCTTACCAGAAAACAACTCTTGCTCATAGGACCAGAAACTGCATGTGATTCCACTCCATTTAGGTCTGGGAAACAAACGCGAGCTCGCCTTACAAGAAACACACTCTGCTTTAGAGAAAAGAGCACTCTTCTACTCTACTGTGTTTCCTATGGGGTCCAAACAGTGAGCTTGCTCAGAACAAAAGAACTGTGCTTCCTACGCACACGGACCATATCTAGTTCAACTCTGCTTAGGAAACTGACAAGAACAGTAGCTCCTATTCAGTCTAATACACTGTACTTGCTGGGAAAAGACGCGAATGCTATTTGCCTTGTGTAGGGCAATGGGAGCGCAATAGTGACTTTCCTTACCAGAAAACAACTCTTGTTCGTAGGACCAGAAACTGCATGTGATTCAACTCCATTTAGGACTAGGAAACAAACGCTAGCTCGCCTTACAAAAACACACTCTGCTTTTGAGAAAGAGCACTCTTCTACTCTACTGTGTTTCCTATGGTGTCCGAACAGTGAGCTTGCTCAGAACAAAAGAACTGTGCTTCCTACACACACGGTCATATCTAGTTCAATTCTGCTTAGGAACCTGACAAGAACAGTAAATCCTCTTCAATCCAATACACTGTACTTGCTGGGAACATACGCCAGTGCTATTTGTCCTATGTATGGCAATGGCAGCGCAATAGTGACTCTTCTTACCATAAAACATCTCTTGCTCATAGGACCAGAAACTGCATGTGATTCCACTCCATTTAGGACTGGGAAACAAACGGTAGCTCGCCTTACAAGAAACACACTCTGCATTAGAGAAAAGAGCACTCTTCTACTCTACTGTGTTTCCTATGAGTTCCGAACAGTGAGCTTGCTCAGAACAAAAGAACTGTGCTTCCTACACACACGGGCTATATCTAGTTCAGCTCTGCTTAGGAAACTGAGAAGAACAGTAGCTCCTCTTCAGTCCAATACCCTGTACATGCTGGGAACAGACGCCAGTGCTCTTTGCACTGTGTATGACAATGGGAGTACAATAGTGACTCTTCTTACCAGAAAAAAACTCTTGCTCGTAGGACCAGAAACGGCATGGGATTCAACTCCATTTTTGACTGGGAAGCAAATACTAGCTCGCCTTTCAAGAAACACAATTTAATTTTGAGAAAAGAGCACTCATCTACTCTACTGTGTTTCCTATGGTGTCCGCACAGTGTGCTTTCTCAGAACAAAAGAACTGTGCTTCCTACACACACGAGCCATATCTAGTTCAACTCCTTTTAGGAAAATGACAAGAAGAGTAGATCCTCTTCAGTCCAATTCACTGTACTTGCTGGGAACAGACGCAAGTGCTATTTTCACTATGTATGGCAATGGGAGCACAATAGTGACTTTCCTTACCAGAAAACAACTCTTGCTCATAGGACCAGAAATTGGATGTGATTCAACTCCATTTAGGACTGGGAAACAAACGCTAGCTCGCCTTACAAGAAACACACTCTGCTTTTGAGAAAAGAGCACTCTTCTTCTCTACTGTGTTTCCTATAGGGCCAGAACAGTGAGCTTGATCAGAACAAGAGAACTGTGCTTCCTACACACACGGCCATATCTATATCAATTTTGCTTAGAAAACTGAAAAGAACAGTAGATCCTCTTCAGTCCAATACACTGTACATGCTGGGAACAGATGCCAGTGCTATTTGCCCTGTGTATGACAATGAGAGAACAATAGTGACTCTTCTTACCAGAAAACAACTCTTGCTCGTAGGACCACAAACTGCATGGGATTCAACTCCATTTAGTACTGGGTAACACACGTTATCTCGCCTTACAAGAAACACACTCTGCTTTTGAGAAAAGAGCACGCTTCTACTCTACTGTGTTTCCTATGGGGTCCGAACAGTGAGATTGCTCAGAACAAAAGAACTGTGCTTCCTACACACTCTGGCCACATCTAGTTCAACTCTGCTTAGGAAACTGAAAAGAACAGTAGCTCCTCTTCAGTCCAATACACTGTACTTGCTGGGAACAGACGCGAGTGCTATTTGCATTGTGTATGGCAATGGGAGCACAATAGTGACTCTTCTTACCAGAAAACAACTCTTGCTCGTAGGACCACAAAATCCATGGGATTCAACTCCATTTCTGACTGGGAAACAAACACTAGCTCGCCTTTCCAGAAACACAATCAAATTTTGAGAAGAGAGCACTCATCTACTCTACTGTGTTTCCTATGATGTCCGCACAGTGATCTTTCTCAGAGCAAAAGAAGTGTGCTTCCTACACACATGGGCCATATCTAGTTCAACTCTGCTTAGGAAACTGACAAGAACAGTAGCTCCTCTTCAGTCCAATACACTGTACATGCTGGGAACAGATGCCTGTGCTATTTGCCCTGTGTATGACAATGGGAGCGCAATAGTGACTTTCCTTACCAGAAAACAACTCTTCCTCATAGGACCAGAAACTGGATGTGATTCAACTCCATTTAGGACTGGGAAACAAATGCTCGCTCGCCTTACAAGGAACACACTCTGCTTTTGAGAAAAGGGCACTCTTCTACTCTATTGTGTTTCCTACGGGGTCCGAACTGTGAGCTTGCTCAGAACAAAAGACCTGTGCTTCCTACACACACGGGCCATATCTGGTTCAACTCTGCTTAGGAAACTGACAAGAACAGTAGCTCCTCTTCAGTCCAATACACTGTACTTGCTGGGAACAGACGCAAGTGCTATTTGCCCTGTGTATGACAATGGGTGCGCAATATTGACTCTTCTTACCAGAAAACAACTCTTGCTCGTAGGACCAGAAACTGCATGTGATTCAACTCCATTTAGGACTGGGAAAAAAACGCTAGCTCGCCTTACAAGAAACACACTCTACTTTTGAGAAAAAAGCACTCTTCCACTCTACTGTGTTTCCTATGGCGTCCGAACAGTGAGCTTGCTCAGAACAAAAGAACTGTGCTTACTACACACACGGGCCATATCTGGTTCAACTCTGCTTAGGAAACTGACAAGAACAGTAGCTCCTCCTCAGTCCAATACACTGTACTTGCTGGGAACAGACGCAAGTGCTATTTGCACTGTGTATGGCAATGGGAGCGCAATAGTGACTCTTCTTACCAGAAAACAACTCTTACTCGTAGGACCAGAAACTGCATGGGATTCAACTCCATTTCTCACTGGGAAGTAAATACTAGCTCGCCTTTCAAGGAACACAATCTAATTTTGAGAAAAGAGCACTCATCTACTCTACTGTGTTTCCTATGTTGTCCCCACAGTGTGCTTTCTCAGAAAAAAAGAACTGTGTTTTCTACACACACGGGCCATATCTAGTTCAACTCCTCTTAGGAAAATGACAAGAACAGTAGATCCTCTTCAGTCCAATACACTGTACTTGCTGGGAACAGACGCGAGTGCTATTTTCACTATGTATGGCAATGGGAGCGCAATAGTGACTTTCCTTACCAGAGAACAACTCTTGCTCACAGGACCAGAAACTGCAAGTGATTCAACTCCATTTAGGACTGGGAAACAAACGCTAGCTCGCCTTACAAGAAACACACTCTGCTTTAGAGAAAAGATTACTCTTCTACTCTACTGTGTTTCCTATGGGGTCTGAACAGTGAGCTTGCTCAGAACAAAAGAAATGTGCTTCCTACACACACGGGCCATATCTAGTTCAACTCTACTTAGCAAACTGACAAGAACAGTAACTCCTATTCAGTCCAATACACTGTACTTGCTGGGAAAAGACGCGAGTGCTATTTGCCTTGTGTAAGGCAATGGGCGCGCAATAGTGACTTTCCTTACCAAAAAACAACTCTTGTTCTTAGGACCAGAAACTGCATGTGACTCAAATCCATTTAGGACTGGGAAACAAACGCTACCTCGCCTTACAAGAAACACACTCTGCTTTTGAGAAAAGAGCACTCTTCTCCTCTACTGTGTTTCCTATGGGGTCTGAACAGTGAGCTTGCTCAGAACAAAGAACTGTGCTTCCTACACACACGGTCCATATCTAGTTCAACTCTGCTTAGGAAACTGACAAGAACAGTAGCTCCTCTTCAGTCCGATACACAGTACTTGCTGGGAACAGATGCGAGAGCTATTTGCACTATGTATGGAAGGGGAGCGCAATAGTGACTTTCCTTACCAGAAAACAACTCTTGCTCATAGGACCAGAAACTGCATGTGATTCCACTCCATTTAGGACTGGGAAACAAATGCTAGCTCGCCTTACAAAAACACACTCTGCTTTAGAGAAAAGGGCACTCTTCTACTCTACTCTGTTTCCTATGGTGTCAGAACAGTGAGCTTGCTCAGAACAAAAGAACTGTGCTTCCTACACACGGGCCATATCTAGTTCAACTCTGCTTAGGAAACAGACAAGAACAGTAGCTCCTCTTCCGTCCAATACTCTGTACTTTCTGGGAACAGACGCGATGCTATTTGCACTGTGTATGGCAATGGGAGCGCAATAGTGACATTCCTTACCAGAAAACAACTCTTACTCGTAGGACCAGTAACTGCATGTGATTCAAATCCATTTAGGATTTGGAAACAAATGCTAGCTCGCCTTACATGAAAGACACTCTGCTTTTGAGAAAAGAGCACTCTTCTACTCTACTGTGCTTACTATGGGGTCCGAACAGTGAGCTTGCTCAGAACAAAAGAACTGTGCTTCCTACACACACGGGCCATATCTAGTTCAACTCTGCTTAGGAAACTGAGAAGAACAGTAGCTCCTCTTCAGTCCAATACACTGTACTTGCTGGGAACAGACGGGAGGGCTTTTTGCACTGTGTATGGCAATGGGAGCACAATAGTGACTTTCCTTACCAGAAAACAACTCTTGCTCGTAGGACCAGAAACTGCATGTGATTCCACTCCATTTAGGACTGGGAAACAAATGCTAGCTCGCCTTACAAGAAACACACTCTGCTTTAGAGAAAAGAGCACTCTTCTACTCTACTGTGTTTCCTATGGGGTCCAAACAGTGAGCTTGCTCAGAACAAAAGAACTGTGCTTCCTACACACACGGACCATATCTAGTTCAACTCTGCTTAGGAAACTGACAAGAACAGTAGCTCCTATTCAGTCCAATACACTGTACTTGCTGGGAAAAGACGCGAATGCTATTTGCCTTGTGTAGGGCAATGGGAGCGCAATAGTGACTTTCCTTACCAGAAAACAACTATTGTTCGTAGGACCAGAAACTGCATGTGATTCAACTCCATTTAGGACTAGGAAACAAAAGCTAGCTCGCCTTAAAAAAACACACTCTGCTTTTGAGAAAAGAGCACTCTTCTACTCTACTGTGTTTCCTATGGGGTCCTAACAGTGAGCTTGCTCAGAACAAAAGAACTGTGCTTCCTACACACATGGCCATATCTAGTTCAAATCTGCTTAGGAACCTGACAAGAACAGTAGATCCTCTTCAATCCAATACACTGTACTTGCTGGGAACATACGCCAGTGCTATTTGTCCTGTGTATGGCAATGGCAGCGCAATAGTGACTCTTCTTACCATAAAACATCTCTTGCTCGTAGTAGCAGAAACTGCATGTGATTCCACTCCATTTAGGACTGGGAAACAACCGCTAGCTCGCCTTACAATAAACACACTCTGCTTTAGAGAAAAGAGCACTCTTCTACTCTACTGTGTTTCCTATGGGGTCCGAACAGTGAGCTTGCTCAGAACAAAAGAACTGTGCTTCCTACACACACGGGCTATATCTAGTTCAACTCTGCTTAGGAAACTGAGAAGAACAGTAGCTCCTCTTCAGTCCAATACCCTGTACATGCTGGGAACAGACACAAGTGCTATTTGTCCTGTGTATGGCAATGGCAGCGCAATAGTGACTCTTCTTACCATAAAACAACTCTTGCTCGTAGGACAAGAAACTGCATGTGATTCAACTCGATTTAGGACTGGGAAAGAAACGTTAGCTCGCCTTACAAGAAACACACTCTGCTTTTGAGAAAAGAACACTCTTCTACTCTACTGTGTTTCCTATAGGGCCAGAACAGTGAACTTGCTCAGAACAAAAGAACTGTGCTTCCTACACACAGGGGACATATCTATTTCAACTCTGCTTAGGAATCTGACAAGAACAGGAGCTCCTATTCAGTCCAATACTCTGTACATGCAGGGAAGAGACGCCAGTGCTATTTGCACTGTGTATGGCAATGGGAGCGCAATAGTGACTCTTCTTACCAGAAAAAAACTCTTGCTCGTAGGACCAGAAACTGCACGGGATTCAATTCCATTTCTGACTGGGAAACAAACACTAGCTCGCCTTTCAAGAAAAGCACTCTGCTTTTGAGAAAAGAGCACTCTTCTACTCTACAGTGTTTCCTATGGGGTCCGAACAGTGAGCTTGCTAAGAACAAATGAACTGTGCTTCCTACACACACGGGCCATATCTAGTTCAACTCCTCTTAGGAAACTGACAAGAACAGTATCTCCTCTTCAGTCCAATACACTGTACTTGCTGGGAACAGACGCGAGTGCTATTTGCACTGTGTATGACAATGGGAGCACAATAGTGACTCTTCTTACCAGAAAACAACTCTTGCTCATAGGAATTGAAACTGCATGTGATTCAACTCCATTTAGGACTGGGGAACAAACACTGGCTTGCCTTACAAGAAACATACTCTGCTTTTGAGAAAAGAGCACTCTTCTACTCTACTGTGTTTCCTATAGGGCCAGAACAGTGAGCTTGCTCAGAACAAAAGAACTGTGCTTCCTACACACACGGGCCATATCTAGTTCAACTCTGCTTAAGAACCTGACAAGAACAGTAGATCCTCTTCAGTCCATTACACTGTACTTGCTGGAAACAGACGCCAGTGCTATTTGTCCTGTGTATGGCAATGGCAGCGCAATAATGACTCTTCTTACCATAAAACAACTCTTGCTCATAGTACTAGAAACTGCATGTGATTCCACTCCATTTAGGACTGGGAAACAAACGCTAGCTCGCCTTACAAGAAAAACACTGTGCTTTAGAGAAAAGAGCACTCTTCTACGCTACTGTATTTCCTATAGGGCCAGAACAGTGACCTTGCTCAGAACAAAAGAACTGTGCTTCCTACACGGGGCCATAACAAGTTCAACTCTGCTTAGGAAACAGACAGAACAGTAGCTCCTCTTCCGTCCAATACTCTGTACTTGCTGGGAACAGACGCGATGCTATTTGCACTGTGTATGGCAATGGGAGCGCAATAGTGTCTTTCCTTACCAGAAAACAACTCTTGCTCGTAGGACCAGTAACTGCATGTGATTCAAATCCATTTAGGATTGGGAAACAAATGCTACCCCGCCTTACATGAAACACACTCTGCTTTTGAGAAAAGAGCACTCTTCTGCTCTACTGTGCTTACTATGGGGTCCGAACAGTGAGCTTGCTAAGAACAAAAGAACTGTGCTTCCTACACACACGGGCCATATCTAGTTCAACTCTGCTTAGGAAACTGACAAGAACAGTAGCTCCTCTTCAGTCCAATACACTGTACTTCCGGGGAACAGACGCGAGTGCTATTTGCACTGTGTATGGCAATTGGAGCACTATAGTGACTTGTCTTACCAGAAAAAAACTCTTGCTCGTAGGACAAAAAACTGCATGTGACTCAATTCCATTTAGGAATGGGAAACAAACGCTAGCTCGACTTCCAAGAAACACACTCTGCTTTTTGAGAAAAGGGCACTCTTCTACTCTACTGTGTTTCCTATGTGTTGTGAAAAGTGAGCTTGCTCAGAACATAAGAACTGTGCTTCCTACACACACGGGCCATATCTAGTTCAACTCTGCTTAGGAAACTGAGAAGAACAGTAGCTCCTCTTCAGTCCAATACACTGTACTTGCTGGGAACAGACGGGAGGGCTATTTGCACTGTGTATGGCAATGGGAGCGCAATAGTGACTTTCCTTACCAGAAAACAACTCTTACTCGTAGGACCAGAAACTGCATGTGATTCCACTCCATTTAGGACTGGGAAACAAACGCTAGCTCGCCTTACAAGAAACACACTCTGCTTTAGAGAAAAGAGCACTCTTCTACTCTACTGTGTTTCCTATGGGGTCCAAACAGTGAGCTTGCTCAGAACAAAAGAACTGTGCTTCCTACACACACGGACCATATCTAGTTCAACTCTGCTTAGGAAACTGACAAGAACAGTAGCTCCTATTCAGTCCATACACTGTACTTGCTGGGAAAAGACGCGAATGCTATTTGCCTTGTGTAGGGCAATGGGAGCGCAATAGTGACTTTCCTTACCAGAAAACAACTCTTGTTCGTAGGACCAGAAACTGCATGTGATTCAACTCCATTTAGGACTGGGAAACAAACGCTAGCTCGCCTTACAAAAACACACTCTGCTTTTGAGAAAAGAGCACTCTTCTACTCTACTGTGTTTCCTTTAGGGCCAGAACAGTCAGGTTGCTTAGAACAAAAGAACTGTGCTTCCTACACACAGGGGACATATCTAGTTCAACTCTGCTTAGGAAACTGACAAGAACAGTAGCTCCTCTTCAGTCCAATACACTGTACATGCTGGCAACAGATGCCAGTACTATTTGCCCTGTGCTTGTCAATGGGAGCGCAATAGTGACTCTTCTTTCCAGAAAACAACACTTGTTTGTAGGACCAGAAACTGCATGTGATTCACTCCATTTAGGACTGGGAAACAAACGGTATCTCGCCTTACAAGAAACACACTCTGCTTTTGAGAAAAGAGCACTCTTTTACTCTACTGTGTTTCCTATGGGGTCCGAACAGTGAGCTTGCTCAGAACAAAAGAACTGTGCTTCCTACACACACGGGCCATATCTAGTTCAACTCTGCTTAGGAAACTGACAAGAACAGTAGATCCTCTTCAGTCCAATACACTGTACATGCTGGGAACCGACGCCAGTGATATTTGCCCTGTGTATGACAATGGGAGCGCAATAGTGACTCTTCTTACCAGAAAACAACTCTTGCTCATGGTACAAGAAACTGCATGTGACTCAACACCATTTAGGACTGGGAAAAAACGCTAGCTCACCTTACAAGGAACACACTCTGCTTTTGAGAAAAGAGCACTCTTCTACTCTACTGTGTTTCCTATGGGGTCCGAACAGTGAGCTTGCTCAGAACAAAGAACTGTGCTTCCTACACACACGGGACATATCTAATTCAACTCTGCTTAGGAAACTGACAAGAACAGTAGCTCCTCTTCAATCCAATACACTGTACATGCTAGGAACAGACGCCAGTGCTATTTGCCCTGTGTATGACAATGGGAGCGCAATAGTGACTCTTCCTACCAGAAAACAACTCTTGCTCGTAGGACCAGAAACTGCATGGGATTCAACTCCATGTAGGACTGAGAAACAAATGCTATTTCGCATTACAAGAAACAAACTCTGCTTTTGAGAAAAGAGCAATATTCTACTCTTCTGTTTTTCCTATGGGGTCCGAACAGTCAGCTTGCTCACAACAAAAGAACTGTGCTTCCTACACACATGGGCCATATCTAGTTCAACTCTGCTTAGGAAACTGACAAGAACAGTAGCTCCTCTTCAGTCAAATACACTGTACTTGCTGCGAAGAGACGCGAGTGCTATTTGCACTGTGTATTACAATGGGAGCATAATAGTGACTCTTCTTACCAGAAAACAACTCTTGCTCATAGGAATTGAAACTGCATGTGATTCAACTCCATTTAGGACTGGGGAACAAACACTGGCTTGCCTTACAAGAAACATACTCTGCTTTTGAGAAAAGAGCACTCTTCTACTCTACTGTGTTTCCTATAGGGCCAGAATAGTGAGCTTGCTCAGAACAAAAGAACTGTGCTTCCTACACACACGGGCCATATCTAGTTCAACTCTGCTTAGGAAACTGAGAAGAACAGTAGCTCCTCTTCAGTCCAATACACTGTACTTGCTGGGAACAGACGGGAGGGCTATTTGCACACTGTATGGCAATGGGAGCGCAATAGTGACTTTCCTTACCAGAAAACAACTCTTGTTCGTAGGACCAGAAACTGCATGTGATTCCACTCCATTTAGGACTGGGAAACAAACGCTAGCTCGCCTTACAAGAAACACACTCTGCTTTAGAGAAAAGATCACTCTTCTACTCTATTGTGTTTCCTATGGGGTCCAAACAGTGTACTTGCTCAGAACAAAAGAACTGTGCTTCCTACACACACGGACCATATCTAGTTCAACTCTGCTTAGGAAACTGACAAGAACAGTAGCTCCTATTCATTCCAATACACTGTACTTGCTGGGAAAAGACGCGAATGCTATTTGCCTTGTGTAGGGCAATGGGAGCTCAATAGTGACTTTCCTTACCAGAAAACAACTCTTGTTCGTAGGACCAGAAACTGCATGTGATTCAACTCCATTTAGGACTAGGAAACAAACGCTAGCTCGCCTTACAAAAACACACTCTGCTTTTCAGAAAAGAGCACTCTTCTACTCTACTGTGTTTCCTATGGTGTCCGAACAGTGAGCTTGCTCAGAACAAAAGAACTGTGCTTCCTACACACACGGCCATATCTAGTTCAATTCTGCTTAGGAACCTGACAAGAACAGTAAATCCTCTTCAATCCAATACACTGTACTTGCTGGGAACATACGCCAGTGCTATTTGTCCTATGTATGGCAATGGCAGCGCAATAGTGACTCTTCTTACCATAAAACATCTCTTGCTCGTAGGACCAGAAACTGCATGTGATTCCACTCCATTTAGGACTGGGAAACAAACGGTAGCTCGCCTTACAAGAAACACACTCTGCTTTTGAGAAAAGAGCACTCTTCTACTCTACTGTGTTTCCTATGAGTTCCGAACAGTGAGCTTGCTCAGAACAAAAGAACTGTGCTTCCTACACACACGGGCTATATCTAGTTCAACTCTGCTTAGGAAACTGAGAAGAACAGTAGCTCCTCTTCAGTCCAATACCCTGTACATGCTGGGAACAGACGCCAGTGCTATTTGCACTTTGTATGGCAATGGGAGCGCAATAGTGACTCTTCTTACCAGAAAAAAACTCTTGCTCGTAGGACCAGAAACTGCACGGGATTCAATTCCATTTCTGACTGGGAAACAAACACTAGCTCGCCTTTCAAGAAACGCACTCTGCTTTTGAGAAAAGAGCACTCTTCTACTCTACAGTGTTTCCTATGGGGTCCGAACAGTGAGCTTGCTAAGAACAAATGAACTGTGCTTCCTACACACACGGGCCATATCTAGTTATACTCTGCTTAGGAAACTGACAAGAACAGTAGCTGCTCTTCAGGACAAAACACCGTACTTGCTGGGAACAGACGCCAGTGCTATTTGCACTGTGTATGACAATGGGAGCACAATAGTGACTCTTCTTACCAGAAAAAAACTCTTGCTCGTAGGACCAGAAACGGCATGGGATTCAACTCCATTTTTGACTGGGAAGCAAATACTAGCTCGCCTTTCAAGAAACACAATTTAATTTTGAGAAAAGAGCACTCATCTACTCTACTGTGTTTCCTATGGTGTCCGCACAGTGTGCTTTCTCAGAACAAAAGAACTGTGCTTCCTACACACACGAGCCATATCTAGTTCAACTAAAATTCGATGTGATTCAACTCCATTTAGGACTGGGAAACCAACGCTAGCTCGCCTTACAAGAAACACACTCTGCTTTTGAGAAAAGAGCACTCTTCTACTGTACTGTGTTTCCTATAGGGACAGAACAGTGAGCTTGATCAGAACAAGAGAACTGTGCCTCCTACACACACGGCCATATCTATTTCAATTTTGCTTAGAAAACTGAAAAGAACAGTAGATCCTCTTCAGTCCAATACACTGTACATGCTGGGAACAGATGCCAGTGCTATTTGCCCTGTGTATGACAATGGGAGCACAATAGTGACTCTTCTTACCAGAAACCAACTCTTGCTCGTAGGACCACAAACTGCATGGGATTCAACTCCATTTAGTACTGGGTAACACACGTTATCTCGCCTTACAAGAAACACACTCTGCTTTTGAGAAAAGAGCATGCTTCTACTCTACTGTGTTTCCTATGGGGTCCGAACAGTGAGCTTGCTCAGAACAAAAGAACTGTGCTTCTTACACACTCGGGCCATATCTAGTTCAACTCTGCTTAGGAAACTGACAAGAACAGTAGCTGCTCTTCAGTCCAATACATTGTACTTGCTGGGAACCGACGCGAGTGCTATTTGCACTGTGTATGGCAATGGAAGCACAAGAGTGACTCTTCTTACCAGAAAACAACTCTTGCTCGTAGGACCACAAACTGCATGGGATTCAACTCCATTTCTGACTGGGAAACAAACACTAGCTCGCCTTTCCAGAAACACAATCAAATTTTGAGAAGAGAGCACTCATCTACTCTACTGTGTTTCCTATGATGTCCGCACAGTGATCTTTCTCAGAGCAAAAGAAGTGTGCTTCCTACACACATGGGCCATATCTAGTTCAACTCTGCTTAGGAAACTGACAAGAACAGTAGCTCCTCCTCAGTCCAATACACGGTACTTGCTGGGAACAGACGCGAGTGCTATTTGCACTATGTATGGCAATGGGAGCGCAATAGTGACTTTCCTTACCAGAAAACAACTCTTGCTCATAGGACCAGAAACTGCAAGTGATTCAACTCCATTTAGGACTGGGAAACAAACGCTAGCTCGCCTTACAAGAAACACACTCTGCTTTTGAGAAAAGAGCACTCTTCTACTCTACTGTGTTTCCTATAGGGCTAGAACAGTGAGCTTGATCAGAACAAGAGAACTGTGCCTCCTACACACACGGCCATATCTAGTTCAATTCTGCTTAGGAAACTGACAAGAAGAGTAGATCCTCTTCAGTCCAATACTGTACTTGCTGGGAACAGACGCCAGTGCTCTTTGCCCTGTGTTTGACAATGGGAGCACAATAGTAACTCTTCTTACCAGAAAACAACTCTTGCTCGTAGGACCAGAAACTGCATGGGATTCAACTCCATATAGGACTGGGAAAAAAACGCTAGCCCGCCTTACAAGAAACTCACTCTGCTTTTGAGAAAAGAGCACTCCTCTACACTACTGTGTTTCCTATGGGGTCCGAACAGTGAGCTTGCTTAGAAAAAAACAACTGTGCTTCCTACACACACGGGCCATATCTAGTTCAAATCTGCTTAGGAAACTTACAAGAACAGTAGCTCCTCTTCAGTCCAATACACTGTACTTGCTGGGAACCGACGCCAGTGCTATTTGCACTGTGTATGACATTGTGAGCGCAATAGTGATTCTTCTTACCAGAAAACAATTCTTGCTCGTAGGACCAGAAACTGCATGGGATTCAACTCCATTTATGACTGGGAAACAAACGCTAGCTCGCCTACAAGAAACACACTCTGCTTTTGAGAAAAGAGCACTCATCTTCTGTACTGGGTTTCCTATGGGGTCCGAACAGTGAGCTTGCTCAGAACAAAAGACCTGTGCTTCCTACACACGCGGGCCATATCTAGTTCAACTCTGCTTAGGAAACTGACAAGAACAGTAGCTCCTCTTCAGTCCAATACACTGTACTTTCTGGGAACAGAAGCAAGTGCTATTTGAACTGTGTATGTCAATGAGATCGCAATAGTGACTTTCCCTACCAGAAAACATCTCTTGCTTATAGGACCAGAAACTGCATGTGATTCAACTCCATTTAGGTCTGGGAAACAAATGCTAGCTCACCTTACAAAAACACAATCTGCTTTAGAGAAAAGAGCACTCTTCTACTCTACTGTGTTTCCTATAGGGCCAGAACAGTGAGCTTGCTCAGAACAAAAGAACTGTGCTTCCTACACACGGGCCATATCTAGTTCAACTCTGCTTAGGAAACAGACAAGAACAGTAGCTCCTCTTCTGTCCAATACTCTGTACTTGCTGGGAAAAGACGCGATGCTATTTGCACTGTGTATGGCAATGGGAGCGCAATAGTGACTTTCCTTACCAGAAAACAACTCTTGCTCAGAGGACCAGTAACTGCATGTGATTCAAATCCATTTAGGATTTGGAAACAAATGCTAGCTCGCCTTACATGAAAGACATTCTGCTTTTGAGAAAAGAGCACTCTTCTACTCTACTGTGCTTACTATGGGGTCCGAACAGTGAGCTTGCTAAGAACAAAAGAACTGTGCTTCCTACACACACCGACCATATCTAGTTCAACTCTGCTTAGGAAACTGAGAAGAACAGTAGCTCCTCTTCAGTCCAATACACTGTACTTGCTGGGAACAGACGGGAGGGCTATTTGCACTGTGTATGACAATGGGAGCACAATAGAGACTTTCCTTACCAGAAAACAACTCTTGCTCGTAGGACCAGAAACTGCATGTGATTCCACTCCATTTAGGACTGGGAAACAAACGCTAGCTCGCCTTACATGAAACACACTCTGCTTTAGAGAAAAGAGCACTCTTCTACTCTACTGTGTTTCCTATGGTGTCCAAACAGTGAGCTTGCTCAGAACAAAAGAACTGTGCTTCCTACACACACGGACCATATCTAGTTCAACTCTGCTTAGGAAACTGACAAGAACAGTAGCTCCTATTCAGTCCAATACACTGTACTTGCTGGGAAAAGACACGAGTGCTATTTGTCCTGTGTATGGCAATGGCAGCGCAATAGTGACTCTTCTTACCATAAAACAACTCTTGCTTGTAGGACAAGAAACTACATGTGATTCAACTCGATTTAGGACTGGGAATGAAACGCTAGCTCGCCTTACAAGAAACACACTCTGCTTTTGAGAAAAGAGCACTCTTCTACTCTACTGTGTTTCCTATAGGGCCAGAACAGTGAATTTGCTCAGAACAAAAGAACTGTGCTTCCTACACACAGAGGACATATCTAGTTCAACTCTGCTTAGGAATCTGACAAGAACAGGATCTCCTATTCAGTCCAATACTCTGTACATGCAGGGAAGAGACGCCAGTGCTATTTGCACTGTGTATGGCAATGGGAGCGCAATAGTGACTCTTCTTACCAGAAAAAATCTCTTGCTCGTAGGACCAGAAACTGCACGGGATTCAATTCCATTTCTGACTGGGAAACAAACACTAGCTCGCCTTTCAAGAAACGCACTCTGCTTTTGAGAAAACAGCACTCTTCTACTCTACAGTGTTTCCTATGGGGTCCGAACAGTGAGCTTGCTAAGAACAAATGAACTGTGCTTCCTACACACACGGGCCATATCTAGTTATACTCTGCTTAGGAAACTGACAAGAACAGTAGCTGCTCTTCAGTCCAATTCACCGTACTTGCTGGGAACAGACGCCAGTGCTATTTGCACTGTGTATGACAATGGGAGCGCAATAGTGACTCTTCTTACCAGAAAACAACTCTTGCTCATAGGACCAGAAAAGGCATGGGATTCAACTCCATTTTTGACTGGGAAGCAAATACTAGCTCGCCTTTCAAGAAACACAATCAAATTTTGAGAAGAGAGCACTCATCTACTCTACTGTGTTTCCTATGATGTCCGCACAGTGACCTTTCTCAGAACAAAAGAAGTGTGCTTCCTAAACACATGGGCCATATCTGGTTCAACTCCTCTTAGGAAAATGACAAGAACAGTAGCTCCTCTTCAGTCCAATACACTGTACTTGCTGGGAACCGACGCCAAAGCTATTTGCACTGTGTATGGCAATGGGAGCACAATAGTGACTCTTCTTACCAGAAAACAACTCTTACTCGTAGGACCAGAAACTGCATGGGATTCAACTCCATTTCTGACTGGGAAGTAAATACTAGCTCGCCTTTCAAGGAACACACTCTGCTTTTGAGAAAAGTGCACTCGTCTACTCTACTATGTTTCCTATGGTGTCCGCACAGTGTGCTTTCTCAGAAAAAAAGAGCTGTGTTTCCTACACACAGGGGCCATATCTAGTTCAACTCCTCTTAGGAAAATGACAAGAACAGTAGCTCCTCTTCAGTCCAATACACTGTACTTGCTGGGAACAGACGCGAGTGCTATTTCCACTATGTATGGCAATGGGAGAGCAATAGTGACTTTCCTTACCAGAAAACAACTCTTGCTCATAGGACCAGAAACTGCAAGTGATTCAACTCCATTTAGGACTGGGAAACAAACGCTAGCTCGCCTTACAAGAAACACACTCTGCTTTTGAGAAAAGAGCACTCTTCTACTCTACTGTGTTTCCTATAGGGCCAGAACAGTGAGCTTGATCAGAACAAGAGAACTGTGCCTCCTACACACAAGGCCATATCTAGTTCAATTCTGCTTAGGAAACTGACAAGAACAGTAGCTCCTCTTCAGTCCAATACACTGTACTTGCTGGGAACCGACGCCAAAGCTATTTGCACTGTGTATGATATTGTGAGCGCAATAGTGATTCTTCTTACCAGAAAACAACTCTTGCTCGTAGGACCCGAAACTGCATGGGTTTCAACTCCATTTAGGACTGGGAAAGAAACGCTAGCTCACCTACAAGAAACACACTCTGCTTTTGAGAAAAGAGCACTCATCTACTCTACTGGGTTTCCTATGGGGTCCGAACAGTGAGCTTGCTCACAACAAAAGACCTGTGCTTCCTACACACACGGGCCATATCTAGTTCAACTCTGCTTAGGAAACTGACAAGAACAGTAGCTCCTCTTCAGTCCAATACACTGTACTTGCTGGGAACAGAAGCAAGTGCTATTTGAACTGTGTATGTCAATGAGATTGCAATAGTGACTTTCCCTACCAGAAAACATCTCTTGCTTGTAGGACCAGAAACTGCATGTGATTCAACTCCATTTAGGTCTGGGAAACAAACGCTAGCTCGCCTTACAAGAAACACACTCTGCTTTAGGGAAAAGATCACTCTTCTACTCTACTGTGTTTCCTATGGGGTCTGAACAGTGAGCATGCTCAGAACAAAAGAACAGTGCTTCCTACATACACGGCCATATCTAGTTCATTTCTGCTTAGGAACCTGAGAAGAACAGTAGATTCTCTTCAGTCCAATACACTGTACTTGCTGGGAACCGACGCCAGTGCTATTTGCCCTGTGTATGACAATGGGAGCGCAATAGTGACTCTTCTTACCAGACAACAACTCTTGCTCGTAGGAACAGAAACTGCATGGGAATTAACTCCTTTTAGGACAGGGAAACAAACGCTATCTCGCCTACAAGAAACACACTCTGCTTTTGAGAAAAGAGCACTCATCTACTCTACTGGGTTTCCTATGGGGTCCAAACAGTGAGCTTGCTCAGAACAAAAGAACTGTGCTTCCTACACACATGGGCCATATCTAATTCAACTTTGCTTAGGTTACTGACAAGAACAGTAGCTCCTTTTCAGTGTAATACACTGTACTTGCTGGGAAGAGACGCGAGTGCTATTTGTACTCTGTATGGCAATGGGAGCGCAATAGTGACTCTTCTTACCAGAAAACAACTCTTGCTCTTAGGACCACAAACTGCATGTGACTCACCTCCATTTAGGACTGGGAAACAAACGCTAGCTTGCCTTACAAGAAACACACTCTGCTTTTGAGAAAAGAGCACTCTTCTACTCTACTGTGTTTCCTATAGGGCCAGAACAGTGAACTTGCTCAGAACAAAAGAACTGTGCTTCCTACACACAGGGGCCATATCTAGTTCAACTCTGCTTAGGAAACTGACAAGAACAGTAGCTCCTCTTCAGTCCAATACTCTGTACATGCATGGAACAGATGTCAGTGTTATTTGCACTGTTTATGGCAATGGGAGCGCAATAGTGACTCTTCTTACCAGAAAAATCTCTTGCTCGTAGGACCAGAAACTGCACGGATTCAATTCCATTTCTGACTGGGAAACAAACACTAGCTCACCTTTCAATAAACACACTCTGCTTTTGAGAAAAGAGCATTCTTCTACTCTACTGTGTTTCCAATGGGGTCCAAACAGTGAGCTTGCTCAGAACAAAAGAACTGTGCTTTCTACACACATGGCCATATCTAGTTCAATTCTGCGTAGGAACCTGACAAGAACAGTAGCTCCTCTTCAGTCCAATACACTGTACTTGCTGGGAATAGACGCGAGTGCTATTTGCACTGTGTATGGCAATGAGAGCACAATAGTGACTTTCCTTAACAGAAAACAACTCTTGCTCCTAGAAACACAAACTGCATGTGATTCAACGCCATTTAGGACTGGGAAACAAACGCTAGCTCGCCTTACAAGAAACACTCTCTGCTTTTTAGAAAAGAGCACTCTTCTACTCTACTGTGTTTCCTATGGGGTCCGAACAGTGAGCTTGCTCAGAACAAAAGAACTGTGCTTCCTACACACACGGCCATATCTTGTTCAATTCTGCTTAGGAACCTGACAAGAACAGTAGATCCTCTTCAGTCCAATACACTGTACTTGCTGGGAACAGATGCCAGTGCTATTTGTCCTGTGTATGGCAATGGTAGCGCAATAGTGACTATTCTTACCATAAAACAACTCCTGCTCGTAGGACGAGAAACTGCATGTGATTCCACTCCATTTAGGACTGAGACACAAACGCTAGCTCACCTTACAAGAAACACACTCTGCCTTAGAGAAAAGAGCACTCTTCTACTCTACTGTGTTTCCTATGGGGTCCAAACAGTGAGCTTGCTCAGAACAAAAGAACTGTGCTTCCTACACACAAGGACCATATCTAGTTCAATTCTGAGTAGGAACCTGACAAGAACCGTAGATCCTCGTCAGTCCAATACACTGTACTTCCTGGGATCAGATGCCAGTGCTATTTGCCCTGTGTATGACAATGGGAGCGCAATAGTGACTCTTCTTACCAGAAAACAACTCTTGCTCGTAGGACCACAAACTGCATGGGATTCAACTCCATTTCTGACTGGGAAACAAACACTAGCTCGCCTTTCCAGAAACACAATCAAATTTTGAGAAGAGAGCACTCATCTACTCTACTGTGTTTCCTATGATGTCCGCACAGTGATCTTTCTCAGAGCAAAAGAAGTGTGCTTCCTACACACATGGGCCATATCTAGTTCAACTCTGCTTAGGAAACTGACAAGAACAGTAGCTCCTCCTCAGTCCAATACACGGTACTTGCTGGGAACAGACGCGAGTGCTATTTGCACTATGTATGGCAATGGGAGCGCAATAGTGACTTTCCTTACCAGAAAACAACTCTTGCTCATAGGACCAGAAACTGCAAGTGATTCAACTCCATTTAGGACTGGGAAACAAACGCTAGCTCGCCTTACAAGAAACACACTCTGCTTTTGAGAAAAGAGCACTCTTCTACTCTACTGTGTTTCCTATAGGGCCAGAACAGTGAGCTTGATCAGAACAAGAGAACTGTGCCTCCTACACACACGGCCATATCTAGTTCAATTCTGCTTAGGAAACTGACAAGAAGAGTAGATCCTCTTCAGTCCAATACTGTACTTGCTGGGAACAGACGCCAGTGCTCTTTGCCCTGTGTTTGACAATGGGAGCACAATAGTAACTCTTCTTACCAGAAAACAACTCTTGCTCGTAGGACCAGAAACTGCATGGGATTCAACTCCATATAGGACTGGGAAAAAAACGCTAGCCCGCCTTACAAGAAACTCACTCTGCTTTTGAGAAAAGAGCACTCCTCTACACTACTGTGTTTCCTATGGGGTCCGAACAGTGAGCTTGCTTAGAAAAAAACAACTGTGCTTCCTACACACACGGGCCATATCTAGTTCAAATCTGCTTAGGAAACTTACAAGAACAGTAGCTCCTCTTCAGTCCAATACACTGTACTTGCTGGGAACCGACGCCAGTGCTATTTGCACTGTGTATGACATTGTGAGCGCAATAGTGATTCTTCTTACCAGAAAACAATTCTTGCTCGTAGGACCAGAAACTGCATGGGATTCAACTCCATTTATGACTGGGAAACAAACGCTAGCTCGCCTACAAGAAACACACTCTGCTTTTGAGAAAAGAGCACTCATCTTCTGTACTGGGTTTCCTATGGGGTCCGAACAGTGAGCTTGCTCAGAACAAAAGACCTGTGCTTCCTACACACGCGGGCCATATCTAGTTCAACTCTGCTTAGGAAACTGACAAGAACAGTAGCTCCTCTTCAGTCCAATACACTGTACTTTCTGGGAACAGAAGCAAGTGCTATTTGAACTGTGTATGTCAATGAGATCGCAATAGTGACTTTCCCTACCAGAAAACATCTCTTGCTTATAGGACCAGAAACTGCATGTGATTCAACTCCATTTAGGTCTGGGAAACAAATGCTAGCTCACCTTACAAAAACACAATCTGCTTTAGAGAAAAGAGCACTCTTCTACTCTACTGTGTTTCCTATAGGGCCAGAACAGTGAGCTTGCTCAGAACAAAAGAACTGTGCTTCCTACACACGGGCCATATCTAGTTCAACTCTGCTTAGGAAACAGACAAGAACAGTAGCTCCTCTTCTGTCCAATACTCTGTACTTGCTGGGAAAAGACGCGATGCTATTTGCACTGTGTATGGCAATGGGAGCGCAATAGTGACTTTCCTTACCAGAAAACAACTCTTGCTCAGAGGACCAGTAACTGCATGTGATTCAAATCCATTTAGGATTTGGAAACAAATGCTAGCTCGCCTTACATGAAAGACATTCTGCTTTTGAGAAAAGAGCACTCTTCTACTCTACTGTGCTTACTATGGGGTCCGAACAGTGAGCTTGCTAAGAACAAAAGAACTGTGCTTCCTACACACACCGACCATATCTAGTTCAACTCTGCTTAGGAAACTGAGAAGAACAGTAGCTCCTCTTCAGTCCAATACACTGTACTTGCTGGGAACAGACGGGAGGGCTATTTGCACTGTGTATGACAATGGGAGCACAATAGAGACTTTCCTTACCAGAAAACAACTCTTGCTCGTAGGACCAGAAACTGCATGTGATTCCACTCCATTTAGGACTGGGAAACAAACGCTAGCTCGCCTTACATGAAACACACTCTGCTTTAGAGAAAAGAGCACTCTTCTACTCTACTGTGTTTCCTATGGTGTCCAAACAGTGAGCTTGCTCAGAACAAAAGAACTGTGCTTCCTACACACACGGACCATATCTAGTTCAACTCTGCTTAGGAAACTGACAAGAACAGTAGCTCCTATTCAGTCCAATACACTGTACTTGCTGGGAAAAGACACGAGTGCTATTTGTCCTGTGTATGGCAATGGCAGCGCAATAGTGACTCTTCTTACCATAAAACAACTCTTGCTTGTAGGACAAGAAACTACATGTGATTCAACTCGATTTAGGACTGGGAATGAAACGCTAGCTCGCCTTACAAGAAACACACTCTGCTTTTGAGAAAAGAGCACTCTTCTACTCTACTGTGTTTCCTATAGGGCCAGAACAGTGAATTTGCTCAGAACAAAAGAACTGTGCTTCCTACACACAGAGGACATATCTAGTTCAACTCTGCTTAGGAATCTGACAAGAACAGGATCTCCTATTCAGTCCAATACTCTGTACATGCAGGGAAGAGACGCCAGTGCTATTTGCACTGTGTATGGCAATGGGAGCGCAATAGTGACTCTTCTTACCAGAAAAAATCTCTTGCTCGTAGGACCAGAAACTGCACGGGATTCAATTCCATTTCTGACTGGGAAACAAACACTAGCTCGCCTTTCAAGAAACGCACTCTGCTTTTGAGAAAACAGCACTCTTCTACTCTACAGTGTTTCCTATGGGGTCCGAACAGTGAGCTTGCTAAGAACAAATGAACTGTGCTTCCTACACACACGGGCCATATCTAGTTATACTCTGCTTAGGAAACTGACAAGAACAGTAGCTGCTCTTCAGTCCAATTCACCGTACTTGCTGGGAACAGACGCCAGTGCTATTTGCACTGTGTATGACAATGGGAGCGCAATAGTGACTCTTCTTACCAGAAAACAACTCTTGCTCATAGGACCAGAAAAGGCATGGGATTCAACTCCATTTTTGACTGGGAAGCAAATACTAGCTCGCCTTTCAAGAAACACAATCAAATTTTGAGAAGAGAGCACTCATCTACTCTACTGTGTTTCCTATGATGTCCGCACAGTGACCTTTCTCAGAACAAAAGAAGTGTGCTTCCTAAACACATGGGCCATATCTGGTTCAACTCCTCTTAGGAAAATGACAAGAACAGTAGCTCCTCTTCAGTCCAATACACTGTACTTGCTGGGAACCGACGCCAAAGCTATTTGCACTGTGTATGGCAATGGGAGCACAATAGTGACTCTTCTTACCAGAAAACAACTCTTACTCGTAGGACCAGAAACTGCATGGGATTCAACTCCATTTCTGACTGGGAAGTAAATACTAGCTCGCCTTTCAAGGAACACACTCTGCTTTTGAGAAAAGTGCACTCGTCTACTCTACTATGTTTCCTATGGTGTCCGCACAGTGTGCTTTCTCAGAAAAAAAGAGCTGTGTTTCCTACACACAGGGGCCATATCTAGTTCAACTCCTCTTAGGAAAATGACAAGAACAGTAGCTCCTCTTCAGTCCAATACACTGTACTTGCTGGGAACAGACGCGAGTGCTATTTCCACTATGTATGGCAATGGGAGAGCAATAGTGACTTTCCTTACCAGAAAACAACTCTTGCTCATAGGACCAGAAACTGCAAGTGATTCAACTCCATTTAGGACTGGGAAACAAACGCTAGCTCGCCTTACAAGAAACACACTCTGCTTTTGAGAAAAGAGCACTCTTCTACTCTACTGTGTTTCCTATAGGGCCAGAACAGTGAGCTTGATCAGAACAAGAGAACTGTGCCTCCTACACACAAGGCCATATCTAGTTCAATTCTGCTTAGGAAACTGACAAGAACAGTAGCTCCTCTTCAGTCCAATACACTGTACTTGCTGGGAACCGACGCCAAAGCTATTTGCACTGTGTATGATATTGTGAGCGCAATAGTGATTCTTCTTACCAGAAAACAACTCTTGCTCGTAGGACCCGAAACTGCATGGGTTTCAACTCCATTTAGGACTGGGAAAGAAACGCTAGCTCACCTACAAGAAACACACTCTGCTTTTGAGAAAAGAGCACTCATCTACTCTACTGGGTTTCCTATGGGGTCCGAACAGTGAGCTTGCTCACAACAAAAGACCTGTGCTTCCTACACACACGGGCCATATCTAGTTCAACTCTGCTTAGGAAACTGACAAGAACAGTAGCTCCTCTTCAGTCCAATACACTGTACTTGCTGGGAACAGAAGCAAGTGCTATTTGAACTGTGTATGTCAATGAGATTGCAATAGTGACTTTCCCTACCAGAAAACATCTCTTGCTTGTAGGACCAGAAACTGCATGTGATTCAACTCCATTTAGGTCTGGGAAACAAACGCTAGCTCGCCTTACAAGAAACACACTCTGCTTTAGGGAAAAGATCACTCTTCTACTCTACTGTGTTTCCTATGGGGTCTGAACAGTGAGCATGCTCAGAACAAAAGAACAGTGCTTCCTACATACACGGCCATATCTAGTTCATTTCTGCTTAGGAACCTGAGAAGAACAGTAGATTCTCTTCAGTCCAATACACTGTACTTGCTGGGAACCGACGCCAGTGCTATTTGCCCTGTGTATGACAATGGGAGCGCAATAGTGACTCTTCTTACCAGACAACAACTCTTGCTCGTAGGAACAGAAACTGCATGGGAATTAACTCCTTTTAGGACAGGGAAACAAACGCTATCTCGCCTACAAGAAACACACTCTGCTTTTGAGAAAAGAGCACTCATCTACTCTACTGGGTTTCCTATGGGGTCCAAACAGTGAGCTTGCTCAGAACAAAAGAACTGTGCTTCCTACACACATGGGCCATATCTAATTCAACTTTGCTTAGGTTACTGACAAGAACAGTAGCTCCTTTTCAGTGTAATACACTGTACTTGCTGGGAAGAGACGCGAGTGCTATTTGTACTCTGTATGGCAATGGGAGCGCAATAGTGACTCTTCTTACCAGAAAACAACTCTTGCTCTTAGGACCACAAACTGCATGTGACTCACCTCCATTTAGGACTGGGAAACAAACGCTAGCTTGCCTTACAAGAAACACACTCTGCTTTTGAGAAAAGAGCACTCTTCTACTCTACTGTGTTTCCTATAGGGCCAGAACAGTGAACTTGCTCAGAACAAAAGAACTGTGCTTCCTACACACAGGGGCCATATCTAGTTCAACTCTGCTTAGGAAACTGACAAGAACAGTAGCTCCTCTTCAGTCCAATACTCTGTACATGCATGGAACAGATGTCAGTGTTATTTGCACTGTTTATGGCAATGGGAGCGCAATAGTGACTCTTCTTACCAGAAAAATCTCTTGCTCGTAGGACCAGAAACTGCACGGATTCAATTCCATTTCTGACTGGGAAACAAACACTAGCTCACCTTTCAATAAACACACTCTGCTTTTGAGAAAAGAGCATTCTTCTACTCTACTGTGTTTCCAATGGGGTCCAAACAGTGAGCTTGCTCAGAACAAAAGAACTGTGCTTTCTACACACATGGCCATATCTAGTTCAATTCTGCGTAGGAACCTGACAAGAACAGTAGCTCCTCTTCAGTCCAATACACTGTACTTGCTGGGAATAGACGCGTGTGCTATTTGCACTGTGTATGGCAATGAGAGCACAATAGTGACTTTCCTTAACAGAAAACAACTCTTGCTCCTAGAAACACAAACTGCATGTGATTCAACGCCATTTAGGACTGGGAAACAAACGCTAGCTCGCCTTACAAGAAACACTCTCTGCTTTTTAGAAAAGAGCACTCTTCTACTCTACTGTGTTTCCTATGGGGTCCGAACAGTGAGCTTGCTCAGAACAAAAGAACTGTGCTTCCTACACACACGGCCATATCTTGTTCAATTCTGCTTAGGAACCTGACAAGAACAGTAGATCCTCTTCAGTCCAATACACTGTACTTGCTGGGAACAGATGCCAGTGCTATTTGTCCTGTGTATGGCAATGGTAGCGCAATAGTGACTATTCTTACCATAAAACAACTCCTGCTCGTAGGACGAGAAACTGCATGTGATTCCACTCCATTTAGGACTGAGACACAAACGCTAGCTCACCTTACAAGAAACACACTCTGCCTTAGAGAAAAGAGCACTCTTCTACTCTACTGTGTTTCCTATGGGGTCCAAACAGTGAGCTTGCTCAGAACAAAAGAACTGTGCTTCCTACACACAAGGACCATATCTAGTTCAATTCTGAGTAGGAACCTGACAAGAACCGTAGATCCTCGTCAGTCCAATACACTGTACTTCCTGGGATCAGATGCCAGTGCTATTTGCCCTGTGTATGACAATGGGAGCGCAATAGTGACTCTTCTTACCAGAAAACAACTCTTGCTCGTAGGACCAGAAACTGCATGGGATTCAACTCCATTTAGGACTGGGAAACAAACGCTAACTCGCCTTACAAGAAACACACTCTGCTTTTGAGAAAAGAGCAATCTTCTACTCTACTGTGTTTCCTATAAGGCCAGAACAGTGAACTTGCTCAGAACAAAAGAACTGTGCTTCCTACACACGGGCCATAACTAGTTCAACTCTGCTTAGGAAACTGAGAAGAACAGTAGCTCCTCTTCAGTCCAATACACTGTACTTGCTGGGAACAGACGCGAGTGCTATTTGCACTGTGTATGGCAATTGGAGCACAATAGTGACTTTCCTTAACAGAAAACAACTCTTGCTCCTAGGAACACAAACTGCATGTGATTCAACGCCATTTAGGACTGGGAAACAAACGCTAGCTCGCCTTACAAGAAACACTCTCTGCTTTTTAGAAAAGAGCACTCTTCTACTCTACTGTGTTTCCTATGGGGTCGGAACAGTGAGCTTGCTCAGAACAAAAGAACTGTGCTTCCTACACACACGGCCATATCTTGTTCAATTCTGCTTAGGAACCTGACAAGAACAGTAGATCCTCTTCAGTCCAATACACTGTACTTGCTGGGAACAGATGCCAGTGCTATTTGTCCTGTGTATGGCAATGGTAGCGCAATAGTGACTTTTCTTACCATAAAACAACTCTTGCTCGTAAGACGAGAAACAGCATGTGATTCCACTCCATTTAGGACTGAGACACAAACGCTAGCTCACCTTACAAGAAACACACTCTGCTTTAGAGAAAAGAGCACTCTTCTACTCTACTGTGTTTCCTATGGTGTCCAAACAGTGAGCTTGCTCAGAACAAAAGAACTGTGCTTCCTACACACAAGAAACATATGTAGTTCAACTCTGCTTAGGAAACTGACAAGAACAGTAGCTCCTATTCAGTCCAATACACTGTACTTGCTGGGAAAAGACGCGAGTACTATTTGCCCTGTGTATGGCCATGGGAGCGCAATAGTGACTTTCCTTACCAGAAAACAACTCTTGTTCGTAGGACCAGAAACTGCATGTGATTCAACTCCATTTAGGACTAGGAAACAAACGCTAACTCGCCTTACAAGAAACACACTCTGCTTTTGAGAAAAGAGCACTTTTCTACTCTACTGTGTTTCCTACAGGGCCAGAACAGTGAGCTTGCTCAGAACAAAAGACCTGTGCTTCCTAAACACACGGGCCATATCTAGTTCAACTCTGCTGAGGAAACTGACAAGAACAGCAGCTCCTCTTCAGTCCGATACACTGTACTTGCTGAGAACAGACGTGAGAGCTATTTGCACTGTGTATGGCAATTGGAGCACAATAGTGACTCATCTTACCAGAAAACAACTCTTGCTCATACGACCAGAAACTGCATGTGACTCAACTCCATTTAGGACTGGGAAACAAACTCTAGCTCACCTTACAAGAAACACACTCTGCTTTTGAGAAAAGAGCACTCTTCTACTCTACTGTGTTTCCTATAGGACCAGAACAGTTAGCTTGCTCAGAACAAATGAACTGTGCTTCCTAGACACACGGGCCATATCTAGTTCAACTCTGCTTAGGAAACTGAGAAGAACAGTAGCTCCTCTTCAGTCCAATACACTGTACTTGCTGGGAACAGACGCATGTGCTATTTTCACTGTGTATGGCAATGGGAGCACAATATTGTCTATCCTTACCAGAAAACAACTCTTGCTCGTAGGACCAGAAACTGCATGTGATTCAACTCCATTTAGGACTAGGAAACAAACGCTAGCTCGCCTTACAAGAAACACCCTGCTTTAGAGAAAAGAGCACTCTTCTACTCTACTGTGTTTCCTATGGGGTCCAAACAGTGAGCTGGCTCAGAACAAAAGAACTGTGCTTCCTACACACACGGACCATATGTAGTTCAACTCTGCTTAGGAAACTGACAAGAACAGTAGCTCCTCTTCAGTCCAACACACTGTACTTGCTGGGAACAGACGCGAGTGCTATTTACACTGTGTATGGCAATTGGAGCACAATAGTGACTCGTCTTACCAGAAAACAACTCTTGCTCATAGAACAAAAAATTGCATGTGACTCAACCCCATTTAGGACTGGGAAACAAACTCTAGCTCGCTTTACAAGAAACACACTCTGATTTTGAGAAAAGAGCACTCTTCTACTCTACTGTGTTTCCTAGAGGGCCAGAACAGTGAGCTTGCTCAGAAAAAAAGAACTGTGCTTCCTACACACAGGGGCCATATGTAGTTCAACTCTTCTTAGGAAACTGACAAGAACAGTAGCTCCTCTTCAGTCCAATACACTGTACTTGCTGGGAAGAGACGGGAGGGCTATTTGCACTCTGTATGGCAATGGGAGCACAATAGTGACTTTCCTTACCAGAAAACAACTCTTGCTCATAGGACCAGAAACTGCATGTGATTCCACTCCATTTAGGAATGGGAAACAAACGCTAGCTCGCCTTAAAAGAAACACACTCTGCTTTTGAGAAAAAAAGCACTCTTCTACTCTACTGTGTTTCCTATGGGGTCCAAACAGTGAGCTTGCTCAGAACAAAAGAACTGTGCTTCCTACACACACGGCCATATCTTGTTCAATTCTGCTTAGGAATCTGACAAGAACTGTAGATCCTCTTCAGTCCAATACACTGTACTTGCTGGGAACAGACGCGAGTGCTATTTGCACAGTGTATGGCAATTGGAGCGCAATGTGACTTTCCTTACCAGAAAACAACTCTTGTTCGTAGGACCAGAAACTTCATGTGATTCAACTCCATTTAGGACTGGGAAAGAAACGCTAGCTCGCATTAGAAGAAACACACTATGCTTTTGAGAAAAGAGCACTCTTCTACTCTACTGTGTTTCCTATAGGGCCAGAGCAGTGTACTTGCTCAGAACAAAAGAACTGTGCTTCCTACACTCAAGACCATATCTAGTTCAATTCTGCTTAGGAACCTGACAAAAACAGTAGATTCTCTTCAGTCCAATACACTGTACATGTTGGGAACCGACGCCAAAGCTATTTGCACTGTGTATGACATTGAGAGCACAATAGTGATTCTTCTTACCAGAAAACAACTCTTGCTCGTAGGACCAGAAACTGCATGTAATTCAACTCCATTTAGGACTGGGAAAAAAATGCTAGCTCGCCTACAAGAAACACACTCTGCTTTTGAGAAAAGAGCACTCATCTACTCTACTGGGTTTCCTATGGGACCCGAACAGTGAGCTTGCTCAGAACAAAAGAACTGTGCTTCCTACACACATGGGCCATATCTAATTCAACTTTGCTTAGGTTACTGACAAGAACAGTAGCTCCTCTTCAGTCTAATACACTGTACTTGCTGGGAACAGACGCGAGCTCTATTTGTAGTCTGTATGGCAATGGGAGCACAATAGTAACTCTTCTTACCAGAAAACAACTCTTGCTCTTAGGACCACAAACTGCATGTGACTCAACTCCATTTAGGACTGGGAAAAAACGCTAGCTCTGCTCACAAGAAACACACTCTGCTTTTGAGAAAAGAGCACTCTTCTACTCTACTGTGTTTCCTCTATGGCCAGAACAGTGAGCTTGCTCAGAACAAAAGGACTGTGCTTCCTACACACAGGGGCCATATCTAGTTCAACTCTGCTTAGGAAACTGACAAGAACAGTAGCTCCTCTTCAGTCCAATACTCTGTGCATGCACGGAACAGATGCCAGTGCTATTTGAACTGTTTATGGCAATGGGAGCACAATAGTGACTCTTCTTACCAGAAAAATCTCTTGCTTGTAGGACCAGAAACTGAACGGGATTCAATTCCATTTCTGACTGGGAAACAAACACTAGCTCGCCTTTCAATAAACACACTCTGCTTTTGAGAAAAGAGCACTCTTCTACTCTACTGTGTTTCATATGGTGTCCAAACAGTGAGCTTGCTCAGAACAAAAGAACTGTGCTTTCTACACACATGGCCATATCTAGTTCAATTCTGTGTAGGAACCTGGCAAGAACAGTAGATCCTCTTCTGTCCAATACACTGTATGTCCTGGGATCAGATGCCAGTGCTATTTGCCCTGTGTATGACAATGGGAGTGCAATAGTGACTCTTCTTACCAGAAAACAACTCTTCCTCGCAGGACAAGAAACTGCATGGGATTCAACTCCATTTAGGACTGGGAAACACACGCTAGCTCGCCTTACAAGAAACACACTCCGCTTTTGAGAAAAGAGCACTCTTCTTCTCTACTGTGTTTCCTATAGGGCCAGAACAGTGAGCTTGCTCAGAAAAAAAGAACTGTGCTACCTACACACGGGCCATATCGAGTTCAACTCTGCTTAGGAACCTGACAAGAACAGTAGCTCCTCTTCATTCCAATACACTGTACTTGCTGGGAACAGACGCATGTGCTATTTGCACTGGGTATGGCAATGGGAGCACAATAGTGACTTTCCTTACCATAAAACAACTCTTGCTCGTAGGACCAGAAACTGCATGTGATTCCACTCCATTTAGGACTGGAAACAAACACAAGCTCGCCTTACAAGAAACACACTCTGCTTTTGAGAAAAGAACACTCTTCTACTCTACTGTGCTCCCTAAGGTGTCCGAACAGTGACCTTGCTCAGAACAAAAGAACTGTGCTTCGTACACATGACCATATCTAGTTCAATTCTGTTTAGGAACCTGACAAGAACAGTAGATCCTCTTCAGTCCAATATACTGTACTTGCTGGGAACAGACGCCAGTGCTATTTGTCCTGTGTATGGCAATGGCAGCGCAATAATGACTCTTCTTACCATAAAGAAACTCTTGCTCATAGGACCAGAAACTGCAAGTGTTTCAACTCCATTTAGGACTGGGAAACAAAAGCTAGCTCACCTTACAAGAAACACACTCTGCTTTAGAGAAAAGAGCACTCTTCTAGTCTACTGTGTTTCCTATAGGGCCAGAACAGTGAGCTTGCTCAGAACAAAAGAACTGTGCTTCCTAGACACGGGCCATATCTAGTTCAACTCTGCTAGGAAACTGAGAAGAACAGTAGCTCCTCTTCAGTCCAATACACTGTACTTGCTGGGAACAGACGCGAGGGCTATTTGAACTGTGTATGGGAATGGGAGCGCAATAGTGACTTTCTTTACCAGAAAAGAACTCTTGCTCGTAGGTCCAGAAACTGCATGTGATTCCACTCCATTTAGGACTGGAAAACAAACGGTAGCTCGCCTTACAAGAAACACACTCTGCTTTAGAGAAAAGAGCACTCTTCTACTCTACTGTGTTTTCTATGGGGTCCAAACAGTGAGCTTGCTCAGAACAAAAGAACTGTGCTTCCTACACACACGGCCATATCTAGTTCAACTCTGCTTAGTAAACTGACAAGAACAGTAGCTCCTATTCAGTCAATACACTGTACTTGCTGGGAAAAGACGCGAGTGCTATTTGCCTTGTGTAGGGCAATGAGAGCACAATAGTGACTTTCCTTACCATAAAACAACTCTTGCTCATAGGACCAGAAACTGCATGTGATTCAACTCCATTTAGGTCTGGGAAACAAATGCTAGCTCGCCTTACATGAAACACACTCTGCTTTTGAGAAAAGAGCACTCTTCTACTCTACTGTGTTTCCTATGGGGTCCGAACAGTGAGCTTGCTCAGAACAAAAGAACTGTGCTTCCTACACACAAGGGCCATATCTAGTTCAACTCTGCTTAGGAAACTGACAAGAACAGTAGCTCCTTTTCAGTCCAATACACTGTACTTGCTGCGAACAGATGCCAGTGCTATTTGTCCTGTGTATGGCAATGGCAGTGCAATAGTGACTCTTCTTACCATAAAACAACTCTTGCTCGTAGTACCAGAAACTGCATGGGATTCAACTCCATTTAGGACTGCGAAACAAACGCTAGCACGCCTTACAAGAAATACACTCTGCTTTAGAGAAAAGAGCACTCTTCTACTCTACTGTGTTTCCTATGGGGTCCAAACAGTGAGCTTGCAAAGAACAAAAGAATTGTGCTTCCTACAAACACGGATCATATCTAGTACAACTCTGCTTAGGAAACTGACAAGAACATTAGCACCTATCCAGTCCAATACACTGTACTTGCTGGGAACAGAGGCGAGTGCTATTTGCACTGTGTATGGCAATGGGAGCGCAATGTGACTTTCCTTACCAGAAAAGAACTCTTGATCGTAGGACCTGAAACTGCATGTGATTCAACTCCATTTAGGACTAGGAAACAAACGCTAGCTCGCCTTACAAGAAACACACTCCGCTTTTGAGAAAAGAGCACTCTTCTTCTCTACTGTGTTTCCTATAGGGCCAGAACAGTGAGCTTGCTCAGAACATAAGAACTGTGCTTCCTACACACACGGGCCATATCGAGTTCAACTCTGCTTAGGAACCTGACAAGAACAGTAGCTCCTCTTCATTCCAATACACTGTATTTGCTGGGAACAGATGCATGTGCTATTTGCACTGTGTATGGCAATGGGAGCGCAATAGTGACTTTCCTTACCAGAAAACAACTCTTGCTCGTAGGACCAGAAACTGCATGTGATTCCACTCCATTTAGGACTGGAAACAAATGCAAGCTCGCCTTACAAGAAACACACTCTGCTTTTGAGAAAAGAGCACTCTTCTACTCTACTGTGCTCCCTATGGGGTCCGAACAGTGAGCTTGCTCAGAACAAAAGAACTGTGCTTCGTACACACGACCATATCTAGTTCAATTCTGTTTAGGAACCTGACAAGAACAGTAGATCCTCTTCAGTCCAATATACTGTACTTGCTGGGAACAGACGCCAGTGCTATTTGTCCTGTGTATGGCAATGTCAGCGCAATAGTGACTCTTCTTACCATAAAACAACTCTTGCTCATAGGACCAGAAACTGCAAGTGTTTCAACTCCATTTAGGACTGGGAAACAAAAGCTAGCTCACCTTACAAGAAACACACTCTGATTTAGAGAAAAGAGCACTCTTCTAGTCTACTGTGTTTCCTATAGGGCCAGAACAGTGAGCTTGCTCAGAACAAAAGAACTGTGCTTCCTACACACGGGCCATATTTAGTTCAACTCTGCTTAGGAACCTGACAAGAACAGTAGATCCTCCTCAGTCCAATACACTGTACTTGCTGGGAACAGACGCCAGTGCTATTTGCACTGTGTATGGCAATGGGAGCGCAATAGTGACTTTCCTTACCAGAAAACAACTCTTGCTCGTAGGACCAGAAACTGCATGTGATTCAACTCCATTTAGGCCTGGGAAACAAAATCTAGCTCGCTTTACAAGAAACACACTCTGCTTTTGAGAAAAGAGCACTCTTCTACTCTACTGTGTTTTCTATAGGGCCAGAACAGAGAGCTTGCAAAGAACAAAAGAACTGTGCTTCCTACAAACACGGATCATATCTAGTTCAACTCTGCTTAGGAAACTGACAAGAACAGTAGCTCCTCTTCAGTCCAAAACAAAGTACTTGCTGGGAAAAGACATGAGGGCTATTTGCACTGTGTATGGCAATGGGAGCGCAATAGTGACTTTCTTTACCAGAAAACAACTCTTGCTCGTAGGACCAGAAACTGCATGTGATTCCACTCCATTTAGAACTGGGAAACAAATGGTAGCTCGCCTTACAAGAAACACTCTCTGCTTTAGAGAAAAGAGCACTCTTCTACTCTACTGTGTTTCCTATGGAGTCCAAACAGTGAGCTTGCTCAGTAGAAAAGAACTGTGCTTCCTACACACACGGCCATATCTAGTTCAACTCTGCTTAGTAAACTGACAAGAACAGTAGCTCCTATTCAGTCTAATACACTGTACTTGCTGGGAAAAGACGCGAGTGCTATTTGCCTTGTGTAGAGCAATGGGAGCACAATAGTGACTTTCCTTATCATAAAACAACTCTTGCTCGTAGGACCAGAAACTGCATGTGATTCAACTCCATATAGGCCTGGGAAACAAACGCTAGCTCGCCTTACAAGAAACACACTCTGCTTTTGAGAAAAGAGCACTCTTCTACTCTACTGTGTTTCCTATGGAGTCCAAACACTGAACTTGCTCAGAACAAAAGAACTGTGCTTCCTACACACACGGCCATATCTAGTTCAATTCTGCTTAGGAACCTGACAAGAACGGTAGATCCTCTTCAGTCCAATACACTGTACTTGCTGGGAACAGACGCCAGTGCTATTTGTCCTGTGTATGGCAATGGCAGCGCAAAAGTGACTCTTCTTACCATAAAACAACTCTTGCTCGTAGGACCAGAAACTGCATGTGATTCAACTCCATTTAGGCCTGGGAAACAAACGCTAGCTCGCCTTACAAGAAACACACTCTGCTTTTGAGAAAAGAGCACTCTTCTACTCTACTGTGTTTCCTATAAGGCCAGAACAGTGAGCTTGCTCAGAACAAAAGAGCTGTGCTTCCTACACACGGGCCATAACTAGTTCCACTCTGCTTAGGAAACTGACAAGAACAGTAGCTCCTCTTCAGTCCGATACAATGTACTTGCTGGGAACAGACGCGAGTGCTATTTGCACTGTGTATGGCAATGGGAGCGCAATAGTGACTTTCCTTACCAGAAAACAACTCTTGCTCGTAGGACCAGAAACTGCATGAGACTCAACTCCATTTAGGACTGGGAAACAAATGCTAGCTCGACGTCCAAGAAACACACTCTCCTTTTGAGAAAAGAGCACTCGTCTACTCTACTGTGTTTCCTATGTGTTCCGAAAAGTGCGCTTGCTCAGAACAAAAAAACTGTTCTTCCTACACACACGGCCATATCTAGTTCAAGTCTGCTTAGGAACCTGACAAGAACAGTAGATCCTCTTCAGTCCAATACACTGTACTTGCTGGGAACAGACGCCAATGCTATTTGTCCTGTGTATGGCAATGGCAGCGCAGTAGTGACTCTTCTTACCAGAAAACAACTCTTGCTCGTGGACCAGAAACTGCATGTGATTCAACTCCATTTAGGACTGGGAAACAAACTCTAGCTCGCTTTACAAGAAACACACTCTGCTTTTGAGAAAAGAGCACTCTTCTACTCTACTGTGTTTCCTATGGGGTCCAAACAGTGAGCTTGCAAAGAACAAAAGAACTGTGCTTCCTACAAACACGGATCATATCTAGTTCAACTCTGCTTAGGAAACTGTCAAGAACAGTAGCACCTATCCAGTCCAATACACTGTACTTGCTGGGAACAGACACGAGTGCTATTTGCACTGTGTATGGCAATGGGAGCGCAATGAGACTTTCCTTACCAGAAAAGAACTCTTGTTCGTAGGACCTGAAACTGCATGTGATTCAACTCCATTTAGGACTAGGAAACAAACGCTAGCTCGCCTTACAAGAAACACACTCTGCTTTTGAGAAAAGAGCACTCTTCTCCTCTACTGTGTTTCCTATGGGGTCCAAACAGTGAGCTTGCTCAGAACAAAAGAACTGTGCTTCCTACACACACGGGCCATATCTCGTTCAACTCTTCTTAGGAAACTGACAAGAGCAGTAGCTCCTATTCAGTCCAATACACTGTACTTGCTGGGAACAGACGCGAGTGCTATTTGCACTGTGTATGGCAATTGGAACACAATAGTGACGCGTCTTACCAGAAAACAACTCTTGATCGTATGACAAAAAACTGCATGTGACTCAACTCCATTTAGTACTGGGAAACAAACACTAGCTCGTATTCCAAGAAACACACTCTGCTTTTGAGAAAAGAGCACTCTTCTACTCTACTGTTTCCTATGTGTTCCGAACAGTGAGCTTGCTCATAACAAAAAAACTGTGCTTCGAACCAACACGGCCATATCTAGTTCAAGTCTGCTTAGGAACCTGACAAGAACAGTAGATCCTCTTCAATCCGATACACTGTACTTGCTGGGAACAGACGCCTGTGCTATTTGCACTGTGTATGGCAATGGGAGCGCAATAGTGACTTTCCTTACCATAAAACAACTCTTGCTCGTAGGACCAGAAACTGCATGTGATTCAACTCCATTTAGGACTGGGAAACAAATGCTAGCTCGCCTTACATGAAACACACTCTGCTTTTGAGAAAAGAGCACTCTTCTACTCTACCGTGTTTCCAATGGGGTCTAAACAGTGAGCCTGCTCAGAACAAAAGAACTGTGCTTCCTACAGACAAGGGCCATATCTAGTTCAACTCTGCTTAGGAAACTGACAAGAACAGTAGCTCCTCTTCAGTCCAATACACTGTACTTGCTCGGAACATCCGCGAGTGCTATTTGCACTGTGTATGGCAACTGGAGCACAATAGTGACTCGTCTTACCAGAAAACAACTCTTGCTCGTAGGACAAAAAACTGCATGTGACTCAACTCCATTTAGGCCTGGGAAACAAACGCTAGCTCGCCTTCCAAAAACACACTCTGCTTTTGAGAAAAGAGCACTCTTCTACTCTACTGTGTTTCCTATGTGTACCGAACAGTGAGCTTGTCAGAACAAAAAAACTCTGCTTCCTACACACACGGCCATATCTAGTTCAAGTCTGCTTAGGAAACTGACAAGAACAGTAGCTCCTATTCAGTCTGATACACTGTACTTGCTGGGAACAGAATCGAGTGCTATTTTCACTGTATATGGCATTTGGAGCGCAACAGTGACTCTTCTTACCAGAAAACAACTTTTGCTCGTAGGACAAAAAACTGCATGTGACTCAACTCCATTTAGGACTGGGAAACAAACACTAGCTCGCCTTCCAAGAAACACACTCTGCTTTTGAGAAAAGAACACTCTTCTACTCTACTGTTTCCTATGTGTTCCGAACAGTGAGCTTGCTCATAACAAATAAACTGTGCTTCCAACAAACACTGCCATATCTAGTTCAAGTCTGCTTAGGAACCTGACAAGAACAGTAGATCCTCTTCAATCCGATACACTGTACTTGCTGGGAACAGACGGGAGGGCTATTTGCACTTTGTATGGAAATGGGAGCAGAATAGTGACTTTCCTTACCAGAAAACAACTCTTGCTCGTAGGTCTAGAAACTGCATGTGATTCAACTCCATTTAGGACTGGAAAACAAACGCTAGCTCGCCTTACATGAAACACACTCTGCTTTTGAGAAAAGAGCACTCTTCTACTCTATTGTGTTTCCTATGGGGTCTAAACAGTGAGCTTAGTCAGAACAAAAAAACTGTGCTTCCTACAAACATTGCCACATCTAGTTCAAGTCTGCTTAGGAACCTGACAAGAACAGTAGATCCTCTTCAGTCCAATACACTGTGCTCCTGGGAACAGACAACAGTGCTATTTGTCCTGTGTATGGCAATGGCAGTGCAATAGTGACTCTTCTTACCATAAAACAACTCTTGCTCGTAGGACCAGAAACTGCATGTGATTCAACTCCATTTAGGACTGGGAAACAAACGCTAGCTCTCCTTACAAGAAACACACTCTGCTTTAGAGTAGAGAGCACTCTTCTACTCTACTGTGTTTCCTATAGGGCCAGAACAGTGAGCTTGCTCAGAACAAAAGAACTGTGCTTCCTACACACACGGGCCATATCTAGTTCAACTCTGCTTAGGAAACTGACAAGAACAGTAGCTCCACTTCAGTCCGATACACTGTATTTGCTGGGAACAGACGCGAGTGCTATTTGCACTGTGTATGGCAATGGGAGCTCAATAGTTACTTTCCTTACCAGAAAACAACTCTTGCTCGTAGGAACAGAAACTGCATGTGATTCCACTCCATTTAGGAATGGGAAACAAACGCTAGCTCGCCTTACAAGAAACACACTCTGCTTTTGAGAAAAGAGCACAATTCTACTCTACTGTGTTTCCTATGGGGTCCGAACAGTGAGCTTGCTCAGAACAAAAGAACTGTGCTTCCTACACACACCGACCATATCTAGTTCAACTCTGCTTAGGAAACTGACAAGAACAGTAGCTCCTCTTCAGTCCGATACACTGTATTTGCTGGGAACAGACGTGAGTGCTATTTGCACTGTGTATGGCAATGGGAGCTCAATAGTTACTTTCCTTACCAGAAAACAACTCTTGCTCGTAGCACCAGAAACTGCATGTGATTCAACTCCATTTAGGACTGGGAAACAAACGCTAGCTCGCCTTACAAGAAACACACTCTGCTTTTGAGAAAAGAGCACTCTTCTACTCTACTGTGTTTCCTATAGGGCCAGAACAGTGAGCTTGCTCAGAACAAAAGAACTGTGCTTCCTACACACGGGCCATATCTATATCAAGTCTGCTTAGGAAACTGACAAGAACAGTAGCTCCTCTTCAGTCCGATACACTGTACTTGCTGGGAACAGACGGGAGTGCTATTTGTACTGTGTATGGCAATGGGAGCACAATAGTGACTTTCCTTTCCAAAAAACAACTCTTGCTCGTAGGACCAGAAACTGCATGTGATTCTACTCCATATAGGACTGGGAAACAAACGCTAGCTCCTCTTACAAGAAACACAATCTGCTTTTGAGAAAAGAGCACTTTTCTACTCTACTGTGTTTCCTATAGGGCCAGAACAGTGAGCTTGCTCAGAAAAAAAGAACTGTGCTTCCTACATACACGGGCCATATCTAGTTCAACTCTGCTTAGGAAACTGACAAGAACAGTAGCTCCTCTTCAGTCCAATACACTGTACTTGCTCGGAACAGACGCGAGTGCTATTTGCACTGTGTATGGCAATTGGAGCACAATAGTGACTCGTCTTACCAGAAAACAACTCTTGCTCGTAGGACAAAAAACTGCATGTGACACAACTCCATTTAGGACTGGGAAAGAAACGCTAGCTCGCCTTCCAAAAACACATTCTGCTTTTGAGAAAAGAGCACTCTTCTACTCTACTGTGTTTCCTATAGGGCCAGAAGATGAGCTTGCTCAGAACAAAAGAACTGTGCTTCCTAGACACACGGCCATATCTAGTTCAACTCTGCTGAGGAAACTGACAAGAACAGGAGCTCCTAATCAGTCCAATACACTGTACTTGAAGGGAACAGACGAGAGTACTATTTGCACTGTGTATGGCAATGGGAGCGCAATAGTGACTCTTCTTACCAGAAAACAGCTCTTGCTCGTTAAACCAAAAACTGCATGTGATTCAACTCCATTTAGGACTGGGAAACAAACGCGAGCTCACCTTACAAGAAAAACACTCTGCTTTAGAGAAAAGAGCACTCTTCTACTCTACTGTGTTTCCTATGGGGTCCAAACAGTGAGCTTGCTCAGAACAAAAGAACTGTGCTTCCTACACACACGGGCCATATCTCGTTCGAATCTTCTTAGGAAACTGACAAGAACAGGAGCTCCTATTCAGTCCAATACACTGTACTTGCTGGGAACATACGCGAGTGCTATTTGTACTGTGTATGGCAATTGGAACACAATAGTGACTCGTCTTACTAGAAAACAACTCTTGCTCGTAGGACCAGAAACTGCATGTGACTCAACTCCATTTAGTACTGGGAAACAAACACCAGCTCGCCTTCCAAGAAACACACTCTGCTTTTGAGAAAAGAGCTCTCTTCTACTCTACTGTTTCCTATGTGTTCCGAACAGTGAGCTTGCTCATAACAAAAAAACTGTGCTTCCAACAAACACTGCCATATCTAGTTCAAGTCTGCTTAGGAACCTGACAAGAACAGTAGATCCTCTTCAATCCGATACACTGTACTTGCTGGGAACAGACGGGAGGGCTATTTGCACTTTGTATGGAAATGGGAGCACAATAGTGACTTTCCTTACCAGAAAACAACTCTTGCTCGTAGGACCAGAAACTGCATGTGATTCCACTCCATTTAGGACTGGAAAACAAATGCTAGCTCGCCTTACATGAAACACACTCTGCTTTTGAGAAAAGAGCACTCTTCTACTCTACTGTGTTTCCTATAGGGTCTAAACAGTAAGCTTGCTCAGAACAAAAGACCTGTGCTTCCTACACACACGGGCCATATCTAGTTCAACTCTGCTTAGGAAACTGACAAGAACAGTAGCTCCTCTTCAGTCCGATACACTGTACTTGCTCGGAACAGACGGGAGTGATATTTGCACTGTGTATGGCAATTGGAGCACAATAGTGACTCATCTTACCAGAAAACAACTCTTGCTCGTAGGACAAAAAACTGCATGTGACTCAACTCCATTTAGGACTGGGAAACAAACGCTAGCTCGCCTTCCAAAAACACACTGATTTTGAGATAAGAGCACTCTTCTACTCTACTGTGTTTCCTATGTGTTCCGAACAGTGAGCTTACTCAGAACAAAAAAACTGTGCTTCCTACACACACGGCCATATCTAGTTCAAGTCTGCTTAGGAAACTGACAAGAACAGTAGCTCCTATTCATTCTGATACACTGTACTTGCTGGGAACAGACGCGAGTGCTATTTGAACTGTATATGGCATTTGGAGCGCAACAGTGACTCTTCTTACCAGAAAACAACTCTTGCTCGTAGGACAAAAAACTGCATGTGACTCAACTCCATTTAGGACTGGGAAACAAACGTGAGCTCGCCTTTCAAGAAACACACTCTGCTTTTTAGAAAAGTGCACTCTTCTACTCTACTGTGTTTCCTATAGGGCCAGAACAGTGAGCTTGCTCAGAACATAAGAACTGTGCTTCCTACACACACGGGCCATATCTAGTTCAACTCTGCTTAGGAAACTGACAAGAACAGTAGCTCCTCTTCAGTCTGATACACTGTACTTGCTGGGAACAGACGCATGTGCTATTTGCACTGTGTATGGCAATGGGAGCACAATAGTGACTTTCCTTACCTGAAAACAACTCTTGCTCATAGGACCAGAAACTGCATGTGATTCCACTCCATTTAGGACTGGGAAACAAACGCTAGCTCGCCTTACAAGAAACACACTCTGCTTTAGAGAAAAGAGCACTCTTCTACTCTACTGTGTTTCCTATGTGTTCCGAACAGTGAGCTTGCACAGAACAAAAAAACTGTGCTTCCTACACACGGCCATATCTAGTTCAAGTCTGCTTAGGAAACTGACAAGAACAGTAGCTCCTATTCAGTCTGATACACTGTACTTGCTGGGAACTGACGCGAGTGCTATTTGCACTGTATATGGCATTTGGAGCGCAACAGTGACTCTTCTTACCAGAAAACAACTCTTGCTCGTAGGACAAAAAACTGCATGTGACTCAACTCCATTTAGGACTGGGAAACCAATGCGAGCTCGCCTTCCAAAAACACACTCTGCTTTTGAGAATAGAGCACTCTTCTACTCTAATGTGTTTCCTATGTGTTCCGAACAGTGAGCTTGGTCAGAACAAAAAAACTGTGCTTCCTACAAACATTGCCACATCTAGTTCAAGTCTGCTTAGGAACCTGACAAGAACAGTAGATCCTCTTCAGTCCAATACACTGTGCTCCTGGGAACAGACAACAGTGCTATTTGTCCTGTGTATGGCAATGGCAGCGCAATAGTGACTCTTCTTACCATAAAACAACTCTTGCTCGTAGGACCAGAAACTGCATGTGATTCAACTCCATTTAGGACTGGGAAACAAACGCTAGCTCTCCTTACAAGAAACACACTCTGCTTTAGAGAAGAGAGCACTCTTCTACTCTACTGTGTTTCCTATAGGGCCAGAACAGTGAGCTTGCTCAGAACAAAAGAACTGTGCTTCCTACACACACGGGCCATATCTAGTTCAACTCTGCTTAGGAAACTGACAAGAACAGTAGCTCCACTTCAGTCCGATACACTGTATTTGCTGGGAACAGACGCGAGCGCTATTTGCACTGTGTATGGCAATGGGAGCTCAATAGTTACTTTCCTTACCAGAAAACAACTCTTGCTCGTAGGAACAGAAACTGCATGGGATTCAACTCCATTTAGGACTGGGAAACAAACGCTAGCTCGCCTTACAAGAAACACACTCTGCTTTTGAGAAAAGAGCACAATTCTACTCTACTGTGTTTCCTATGGGGTCCGAACAGTGAGCTTGCTCAGAACAAAAGAACTGTGCTTCCTACACACACCGACCATATCTAGTTCAACTCTGCTTAGGAACCTGACAAGAACAGTAGCTCCTCTTCAGTCCGATACACTGTATTTGCTGGGAACAGACGCAAGTGCTATTTGCACTGTGTATGGCAATGGGAGCTCAATAGTTACTTTCCTTACCAGAAAACAACTCTTGCTCGTAGGACCAGAAACTGCATGTGATTCAACTCCATTTAGGACTGGGAAACAAACGCTAGCTCGCCTTACAAGAAACACACTCTGCTTTTGAGAAAAGAACACTCTTCTACTCTACTGTGTTTCCTATAGGGCCAGAACAGTGAGCTTGCTCAGAACAAAAGAACTGTGCTTCCTACACACGGACCATATCTATATCAAGTCTGCTTAGGAAACTGACAAGAACAGTAGCACCTCTTCAGTCCGATACACTGTACTTGCTGGGAACAGACGGGAGTGCTATTTGTACTGTGTATGGCAATGGGAGCACAATAGTGACTTTCCCTTCCAAAAAACAACTCTTGCTCGTAGGACCAGAAACTGCATGTGATTCAACTCCATATAGGACTGGGAAACAAACGCTAGCTCCCCTTACAAGAAACACTATCTGCTTTTGAGAAAAGAGCACTCTTCTACTCTACTGTGTTTCCTATAGGGCCAGAATAGTGAGCTTGCTCAGAAAAAAAGAACTGTGCTTCCTACATACACGGGCCATATCTAGTTTAACTCTGCTTAGGAAACTGACAAGAACAGTAGCTCCTCTTCAGTCCAATACACTGTACTTGCTCGGAACAGACGCGAGTGCTATTTGCACTGTGTATGGCAATTGGAGCACAATAGTGACTCGTCTTACCGGAAAACAACTCTTGCTCGTAGCACAAAAAAACTGCATGTGACTCAACTCCATTTAGGACTGGGAAACAAGTGCTAGCTCACCTTCCAAAAACACATTCTGCTTTTGAGAAAAGAGCACTCTTCTACTCTACTGTGTTTCTTATGTGTTCCGAACAGTGAGCTTGCTCAGAACAAAAAAACTGTGCTTCCTACACAAACGGCCATTTCTAGTTCAAGTCTGCTTAGGAAACTGACAAGAACCGTAGCTCCTATTCAGTCCGATACACTGTACTTGCTGGGAACAGACGCGAGTGCTATTTGCACTGTATATGACATTTGGAGCGCAACAGTGACTCTTCTTACCAGAAAACAACTCTTCCTCGTAGGACCAGAAACTGCATGTGACTCAACTCCATATAGGACTGGAAACAAATGCTAGCTCCCCTTACAAGAAACACAATCTGCTTTTGAGAAAAGAGCACTCTACTACTCTACTGTGTTTCCTATAGGGCCAGAACAGTGAGCTTGCTCAGAACAAAAGAACTGTGCTTCCTACACACATGGCCATATCTAGTTCAACTCTGCTTAGGAACCTGACAAGAACAGTAACTCCTCTTCAGTCCAATACACTGTACATGCTGGGAACAGACGCGTGTGCTATTTGCCCTGTGTATGACAATGGGAGCACAATAGTGACTCTTCTTACCAGAAAACAACTCTTGCTCGTAAGACCAGAAACTGCATGTGATTCAACTCCACTTAGGACTGGGAAACAAACACTAACTCGCCTTACAAGAAACACACTCTGATTTAGAGAAAAAAGCACTCTTCTACTCTATTGTGTTTCCTAAGATGTCGGAACAGTGAACTTGCTCAGAACAAAAGAACTGTGCTTCCTACACACACGGCCATATCTAGTTCAATTCTGCTTAGGAACCTGACAAGAACAGTAGATCCTCTTCAGTCCAATACACTGTACTGCTGGGAAGAGACAACAGTGCTATTAGTCCTGTGTATGGCAATGGCAGCGCAATAGTGACTCTTCTTACCTTAAAAAACTCTTGCTCGTAGGACCAGAAACTGCATGTGATTCAACTCCATTTAGGACTGGGAAACAAACGCTATCTCGCCTTACAAGAAACACACTCTGCTTTAGAGAAAAGAGCACTCTTCTACTCTACTGTGTTTCCTACAGGGCCAGAACAGTGAGCTTGCACAGAAGAAAGAACTGTGCTTCCTACACTCGGGCCATATCTAGTTCAACTCTGCTTAGGAAACTGACAAGAACAGTAGCTCCTCTTCAGTCCGATACACTGTACTTCCTGGGAACAGACGGGAGTGCTATTTGCACTGTGTACGGCTATTGGAGCACAATAGTGACTCGTCATACCAGAAAACAACTCTTGCTCGTAGGACAAAAAACTGCATGTGACTCAACTCCATTTAGGACTGGGAAACAAACGCTAGCTCGCCTTCCAAGAAACACACTCTGCTTTTGAGAAAAGAGCACTCTTCTACTCTACTGTGTTTCCTATGGTTTCCGAAGAGTGAGCTTGCTCAGAACAAAAAAACTGTGCTTCCTACACACACGGCCATATCTAGTTCAAGTCTGCTTAGGAAACTGACAAGAACAGTAGATCCTCTTCCATCCAATACACTGTACTTGCTGGGAAAAGACGCAAGTGTTATTTGTCCTGTGTATGGCAATGGCAGCGCAATAGTGACTCTTCTTACCAGAAAACAACTCTTGCTTGCAGGACTAGAAACTGCATGTGATTCAACTCCATTTAGGACTGGGAAACAAACGCTAGCTCGCCCTACAAGAAACACACTCTGCTTTTAAGAAAAGAGCACTCTTCTACTCTACTGTGTTTCCTATGGGGTCCAAACAGTGAGCTTGCTCAGAACAAAAGAACTGTGCTTCCTACACACGCGGGACATATCTCATTCAACTCTGCTTAGGAAACTGACAAGAACAGTCGCTCCTATTCAGTCCGATACACTGTACTTGCTGGGAACAGACGTGAGTGCTATTTGCACTGTGTATGGCAATGGGAGCGCAATAGTGACTTTCCTTACCAGAAAACAACTCTTGCTCGTAGGAACAGAAACTGCATGGGATTCAACTCTATATAGGACTGGGAAACAAACGCTGGCTCGCCTTACAAGAAACACAATCTGCTTTTGAGAAAAGAGCACTCTTCTACTCTACTGTGTTTCCTATAGAGCCAGAACAGTGAGCTTGCTCAGAACAAAAGAACTGTGCTTCCTACACACACGGCCATATTTAGTTCAACTCTGCTTAGGAAACTGACAAGAACAGTAGCTCCTATTCAGTCCAATACACTGTAATTGCGGGGAACAGACGCGAGTTCTTTTTGCACTGTGTATGGCAATTGGAGCACAATAGTATCTCGTCTTCCCAGAAAACAACTCTTGCTCATAGGACAAAACACTGCATGTGACTCAACTCCATTTAGGACTGGGAAACAAACGCTAGCTCGCCTTCCAAAAACACACTCTGCTTTTGAGAAAAGAGCACTCTTCTACTCTACTGTGTTTCCTATGTGTTCTGAACAGTGAGCTTGCTCAGAACAAAAAAACTCTGCTTCCTAAACACATGGCCATATCTAGTTCAAGTCTGCTTAAGAACCTGACAAGAACAGTAGATCCTCTTCAGTCCAATACACTGTACTCCTGGGAACAGACAACAGTGCTATTTGTCCTGTGTATGGCAATGGCAGCGCAATAGTGACTCTTCTTACCATAAAACAACTCTTGCTCGTAGGACCAGAAACTGCATATGATTCAACTCCGTTTAGGACTGGGAAACAAACGCTAGCTCTCCTTACAAGAAACACACTCTGCTTTAGATAAAAGAGCACTCTTCTACTCTATTGTGTTTTCTATAGGGCCAGAATAGTGAGCTTGCTCAGAACAAAAGAACTGTGCTTCCTACACACACCGACCATATCTAGTTCAACTCTGCTTAGGAAACTGACAAGCACAGTAGCTCCACTTCAGTCTGATACACTGTATTTGCTGGGAACAGACGCGAGTGCTATTTGCGCTGTGTATGGCAATGGGAGCTCAATAGTTACTTTCCTTACCAGAAAACAACTCTTGCTCATAGGAACAGAAACTGCATGGGATTCAACTCCATTTAGGACTGGGAAACAAACGCTAGCTCGCCTTATAAGAAACACACTCTGCTTTTGAGAAAAGAGCACAATTCTACTCTACTGTGTTTCCTATGGGGTCCGAACAGTGAGCTTGCTCAGAACAAAAGAACTGTGCTTCCTACACACAAGGGCCATATCTAGTTCAACTCTGCTTAGGAAACTGACAAGAACAGTAGCTCCTTTTCAGTCCAATACACTGTACTTGCTGCGAACAGATGCCAGTGCTATTTGTCATGTGTATGGCAATGGCAGTGCAATAGTGACTCTTCTTACCATAAAACAACTCTTGCTCGTAGTAACAGAAACTGCATGGGATTCAACTCCATTTAGGACTGCGAAACAAACGCTAGCACGCCTTACAAGAAATACACTCTGCTTTAGAGAAAAGAGCACTCTTCTACTCCACTGTGTTTCCTATGGGGTCCAAACAGTGAGCTTGCAAAGAACAAAAGAATTGTGCTTCCTACAAACACGGATCATATCTAGTACAACTCTGCTTAGGAAACTGACAAGAACATTAGCACCTATCCAGTCCAATACACTGTACTTGCTGGGAACAGAGGCGAGTGCTATTTGCACTGTGTATGGCAATGGGAGCGCAATGTGACTTTCCTTACCAGAAAAGAACTCTTGATCGTAGGACCTGAAACTGCATGTGATTCAACTCCATTTAGGACTAGGAAACAAACGCTAGCTCGCCTTACAAGAAACACACTCCGCTTTTGAGAAAAGAGCACTCTTCTTCTCTACTGTGTTTCCTATATGGCCAGAACAGTGAGCTTGCTCAGAACATAAGAACTGTGCTTCCTACACACACGGGCCATATCGAGTTCAACTCTGCTTAGGAACCTGACAAGAACAGTAGCTCCTCTTCATTTTAATACACTGTATTTGCTGGGAACAGATGCATGTGCTATTTGCACTGTGTATGGCAATGGGAGCGCAATAGTGACTTTCCTTACCAGAAAACAACTCTTGCTCGTAGGACCAGAAACTGCATGTGATTCCACTCCATTTAGGACTGGAAACAAATGCAAGCTCGCCTTACAAGAAACACACTCTGCTTTTGAGAAAAGAGCACTCTTCTACTCTACTGTGCTCCCTATGGGGTCCGAACAGTGAGCTTGCTCAGAACAAAAGAACTGTGCTTCGTACACACGACCATATCTAGTTCAATTCTGTTTAGGAACCTGACAAGAACAGTAGATCCTCTTCAGTCCAATATACTGTACTTGCTGGGAACAGACGCCAGTGCTATTTGTCCTGTGTATGGCAATGTCAGCGCAATAGTGACTCTTCTTACCATAAAACAACTCTTGCTCATAGGACCAGAAACTGCAAGTGTTTCAACTCCATTTAGGACTGGGAAACAAAAGCTAGCTCACCTTACAAGAAACACACTCTGATTTAGAGAAAAGAGCACTCTTCTAGTCTACTGTGTTTCCTATAGGGCCAGAACAGTGAGCTTGCTCAGAACAAAAGAACTGTGCTTCCTACACAAGGGCCATATTTAGTTCAACTCTGCTTAGGAACCTGACAAGAACAGTAGATCCTCTTCAGTCCAATACACTGTACTTGCTGGGAACAGACGCCAGTGCTATTTGCACTGTGTATGGCAATGGGAGCGCAATAGTGACTTTCCTTACCAGAAAACAACTCTTGCTCGTAGGACCAGAAACTGCATGTGATTCAACTCCATTTAGGCCTGGGAAACAAAATCTAGCTCGCTTTACAAGAAACACACTCTGCTTTTGAGAAAAGAGCACTCTTCTACTCTACTGTGTTTCCTATAGGGCCAGAACAGAGAGCTTGCAAAGAACAAAAGAACTGTGCTTCCTACAAACACGGATCATATCTAGTTCAACTCTGCTTAGGAAACTGACAAGAACAGTAGCTCCTCTTCAGTCCAATACACTGTACTTGCTGGGAAAAGACGCGAGTGCTATTTGCCTTGTGTAGAGCAATGGGAGCACAATAGTGACTTTCCTTATCATAAAACAACTCTTGCTCATAGGACCAGAAACTGCATGTGATTCAACTCCATTTAGGTCTGGGAAACAAATGCTAGCTCGCCTTACATGAGACACACTCTGCTTTTGAGAAAAGAGCACTCTTCTACTCTACTGTGTTTCCTATGGGGTCCGAACAGTGAGCTTAATCAGAACAAAAGAACTGTGCTTCCTACACACAAGGGCCATATCTAGTTCAACTCTGCTTAGGAAACTGAGAAGAACAGTAGCCCCTTTTCAGTCCAATACACTGTACTTGCGGGGAAGAGACGCGAGTGCTATTTGCACTGTATATGGCAATTAGAGCACAATAGTGACTCGTCTTACCAGAAAACAACTCTTGCTTGCAGGACAAAAAACTGCATGTGACTCAACTCCATATAGGACTGGGAAACAAACGCTAGCTCGCCTTACAAGAAACACACTCTGCTTTTGAGAAAAGAGCACTCTTCTACTCTACTGTGTTTCCTATGGAGTCCAAACACTGAACTTGCTCAGAACAAAAGAACTGTGCTTCCTACACACACGGCCATATCTAGTTCAATTCTGCTTAGGAACCTGACAAGAACGGTAGATCCTCTTCAGTCCAATACACTGTACTTGCTGGGAACAGACGCCAGTGCTATTTGTCCTGTGTATGGCAATGGCAGCACAAAAGTGACTCTTCTTACCATAAAACAACTCTTGCTCGTAGGACTAGAAACTGCATGTGATTCAACTCCATTTAGGACTGGGAAACAAACGCTAGCTCGCCTTACAAGAAACACACTCTGCTTTTGAGAAAAGAGCACTCTTCTACTCTACTGTGTTTCCTATAAGGCCAGAACAGTGAGCTTGCTCAGAACAAAAGAGCTGTGCTTCCTACACACGGGCCATAACTAGTTCCACTCTGCTTAGGAAACTGACAAGAACAGTAGCTCCTCTTCAGTCCGATACAATGTACTTGCTGGGAACAGACGCGAGTGCTATTTGCACTGTGTATGGCAATGGGAGCGCAACAGTGAGTTTCCTTACCAGAAAACAACACTTGCTCGTAGGACCAGAAACTGCATGAGACTCAACTCCATTTAGGACTGGGAAACAAATGCTAGCTCGACGTCCAAGAAACACACTCTCCTTTTGAGAAAAGAGCACTCGTCTACTCTACTGTGTTTCCTATGTGTTCCGAAAAGTGAGCTTGCTCAGAACAAAAAAACTGTGCTTCCTACACACACGGCCATATCTAGTTCAAGTCTGCTTAGGAACCTGACAAGAACAGTAGATCCTCTTCAGTCCAATACACTGCACTTGCTGGGAACAGACGCCTGTGCTATTTGCACTGTGTATGGCAATGGGAGCGCAATAGTGACTTTCCTTACCATAAAACAACTCTTGCTCGTAGGACCAGAAACTGCATGTGATTCAACTCCATTTAGGACTGGTAAACAAATGCTAGCTCGCCTTACATGAGACACACTCTGCTTTTGAAAAAAGAGCACTCTTCTACTCTACCGTGTTTCCAATGGGGTCTAAACAGTGAGCCTGCTCAGAACAAAAGAACTGTGCTTCCTACACACAAGGGCCATATCTAGTTCAACTCTGCTTAGGAACCTGACAAGAACAGTAGATCCTCTTCAGTCCAATACACTGTGCATGCTTGGAACAGACGCGAGTGCTATTTGCCCTGTGTATGACAATGGGAGCACAATAGTGACTCTTCTTAGCAGAAAACAACTCTTGCTCGTAGGACCAGAAACTGCATGTGATGCAACTCCATTTAGGACTGGGAAACAAATGCTAGCTCGCCTTACAAGAAACACACTCTGATTTAGAGAAAAAAGCACTCTTCTACTCTATTGTGTTTCCTAAGAAGTCCGAAGAGTGAACTTGCTCAAACCAAAAGAACTGTGCTTCCTACGCACACGGCCATATCTAGTTCAATTCTGCTTAGGAACCTGACAAGAACAGTAGATCCTCTTCAGTCCAATACACTGTACTTGCTGGGAACAGACTCCAGTGCTATTTGTCCTGTGTATGGCAATGGCAGCGCAATATTTACTATTCTTACCATAAAACAACTCTTGACAATAGGACCAAAAACTGCATGGGATTCAACTCCATTTAGGACTGGGAAACAAACGCTAGCTCTCCTTACAAGAAACACACTCTGCTTTTGAGAAAAGAACACTCTTCTACTCTACTGTGTTTCCTATGGGGTCCAAACAGTTAGCTTGCTCAGAACAAAAGAACTGTGCTTCCTACACACACCGAACATATCTAGTTCAACTCTGCTTAGGAAACTGACAAGAACAGTAGCTCCTATTTAGTCCAATACACTGTACTTGCTGGGAACAGACGCGAGTGCTATTTGCACTGTGTATGGCAATGGGAGCACAATAGTAACTTTCCTTACCAGAAAACAACTCTTGCTCATAGGACCGGAAACTGCCTGTGATTGAACTCCAATTAGGGCTAGGAAACAAACGCTAGCTCGCCTTACAAGAAACACACTTTTCTTTTGAGAAAAGAGCACTCTTCTACTCTACTGTGTTTCCTATGAGGTCCGAACAGTGAGCTTGCTCAGAACAAAAAAAAACATGATTCCTACACACACCGTCACACCTAGTTCAATTCTGCTTAGGAACCTGACAAGAACAGTAGATCCTCTTCAGTCCAATACACTGTACTGCTGGGAACAGATGCCACTGCTATTTGTCCTGTGTAGGGCAATGGCAGCACAATATTGACTCTTCTTACCAGAAAACAACTCTTGCTCATAGGACCAGAAACTGCATGTGATTCAACTCCATTTAGGACTGGGAAACAAACGCTAGCTCGCCTTACAAGAAACACACTCTGCTTTTGAGAAAAGAGCACTCTTCTACTCTACTGAGTTTCCTATGGGGTCCAAACAGTGAGCTTGCTCAGAACAAAAGAACTGTGCTTCCTACACACACCGACCATATCTAGTTCAACTCTGCTTAGGAAACTGACAAGAACAGTAGCTCCTCTTCAGTCCCATACACTGTACTTGCTGGGAACAGACGGGAGGGCTATTTGCACTGTGTATGGCAATGGGAGCTCAATAGTTACTTTCCTTACCAGAAAACAACTCTTGCTCGTAGGACCAGAAAATGCATGGGATTCAACTCCAAATAGGACTGGGAAACAAATGCTAGCTCGCCTTACAAGAAACACACTCTGCTTTTGAGAAAAGACAAAATTCAACTCTACTGTGTTTCCTATGTGGTCCGAACAGTGAGCTTGCTCAGAACAAAAAAACTGTGCTTCCTACACACACGGCCATATCTAGTTCAATTCTGCTTAGGAACCTGACAAGAATAGTAGATCCTCTTCAGTCCAATACACTGTACTTGCTGGGAACAGACTCCAGTGGAATTTGTCCTGTGTATGGCAATTTCAGCGCAATAGTGACTCTTCTTACTATAAAACAACTCTTGCTCGTAGGACCAGAAACTGCATGTGATTCAACTCCATTTAGGACTGGGAAACAAACGCTAGCTCGCCTTACAAGAAACACACTCTGCTTTAGAGAAAGAGCACTCTTCTACTCTACTGTGTTTCCTGTAGGGCCAGAACAGTGAGCTTGCTCAGAACAAAAGAACTGTGCTTCCTACACACGGGCCATATCTAGTTCAACTCTGCTTAGGAAACTGACAAGAACAGTAGCTTTTATTCAGTCCAATACACTGTACTTGCTGGGAACAGACGCGAGTGCTATTTGCACTGTGTATGGCAATTGAAGCGCAATAGTGACTCTTCTTACCAGAAAACAACTCTTGCTCGTAGGACCAAAAACTGCCTGTGACAACTCCATTTAGGACTGGTAAACAAAGGCGAGCTCGCCTTACAAGAAACACACTCTGCTTTAGAGAAAAGAGCACTCTTCTACTCTACTGTGTTCCCTATGGGGTCCGAACAGTGAGCTTGCTCAGAACAAAAAAACTGTGCTTCCTACAAACATGGCCATATCTAGTTCAAGTCTGATTAGGAACCTGACAAGAACAGTAGATTCTCTTCCGTCCAATACACTGTACTTGCTGGGAAGAGACGCCAGTGCTATTTGTCCTGTGTATGGCAATGGCAGCGCAATAGTGACTCTTCTTACCAGAAAACAACTCTTGCTTGTAGGACCAGAAACTGCATGTGATTCAACTCCATTTAGGACTGGGAAACAAACGCTAGCTCGCCTTACAAGAAACACACTCTGCTTTAGAGAAAAGAGCACTCTTCTACTCTACTGTGTTTCCTATGGGGTCCAAACAGTGAGCTTGCTCAGAACAAAAGAACTGGGCTTCCTGCACACGCGGGACATATCTCGGTCAACTCTGCTTAGGAACCTGACAAGAACAGTAGATCCTCTTCAGTCCAATACACTGTACATGCTGGGAACAGACGCGTGTGCTATTTGCCCTGTGTATGACAATGGGAGCACAATAGTTACTCTTCTTAACAGAAAACAACTCTTGCTCGTAGGACCAGAAACTGCATGTGATTCAACTCCATTTAGGACTGTGAAACAAACACTAACTCGCCTTACAAGAAACACACTCTAAGTTAGAGAAAAAAGCACTCTTCAACTCTATTGTGTTTCCTAAGAGGTCCGAACAGTGAACTTGCTCAGAACAAAAGAACTGTGCTTCCTACACACACGGCCATATCTAGTTCAATTCTGCTTAGGAACCTGACAAGAACAGTAGATCCTCTTCAGTCCAATACACTGTACTTGCTGGGAAGAGACTCCAGTACTATTTGTCCTGTGTATGGCAATGGCAGCGCAATATTGACTCTTCTTACCAGAAAACAACTCTTGCTCGTAATACCGGAAACTGCCTGTGATTGAACTCCATTTAGGACTAGGAAACAAACGCTAGCTCGCCTTACAAGAAACACACTCTGCTTTTGAGAAAAGAGCACTCTTCTACACTACTGTGTTTCCTATGAGGTCAGAACAGTGAGCTTGCTCAGAACAAAAAATCGAGCTTCCTACACACACCGCCACACCTAGTTCAATTCTGCTTAGGAACCTGACAAGAACAGTAGATCCTCTTCAGTCCAATACACTGTACTGCTGGGAACAGACAACAGTGCTATTTGTCCTGTGTATGGCAATGGCAGTGCAATAGTGACTCTTCTTACCATAAAACAACTCTTGCTCGTAGGACCAGAAACTGCATGTGATTCAACTCCATTTAGGACTGGGAAACAAACGCTAGCTCGACTTACAAGAAACACACTCTGCTTTATTGAAAAGAGCACTCTTCTCCTCTACTGTGTTTCCTATAGGGCCAGAACAGTGAGCTTGCTCAGAACAAAAGAACTGTGCTTCCTACACACGGGCCATATTTAGTTCAACTCTTCTTAGGAAACTGACAAGAACAGTAGCTCCTCTTCTGTCCGATATGCTGTACTTCCTGGGATCAGAAACGAGTGCTATTTGCACTGTGTATGGCAATAGGAGCGCAATAGAGACTTTCCTTACCAGAAAACAACTCTTGCTCGTAGGACCAGAAACTGCATGTGATTCAAATCAATTTAGGACTGGGAAACAAATGCTAGCTCGCCTTACATGAAACACACTCTGCTTTTGAGAAAAGAGCACTCTTCTACTCTACTGTCTTTCCTATGGGGTCCGAACAGTGAGCTTGCTCAGAACAAAAGAACTGTGCTTCCTATACACACGGGCCATGTCTAGTTCAACTCTGCTTAGGAAACTGACAAGAACAGCAGCTCCTCTTCACTCCAATACACTGTACTTGCGGGGAACAGACGGGAGTGCTATTGGCACTGTGTATGGCTATTGGAGCACAATAGTGACTCGTCTTACCAGAAAACAACTCTTGCTCGTAGGACAAAAAACTGCATGTGACTCAACTCCATTTATGACTGGGAACCATTGCTAGCTCGCCTTCCAAGAAACACACTCTGCTTTTGAGGAAAGAGCACTCTATACTCTACTGTATTTCCTATGGGGTCCGAACAGTGAGCTTGCTCAGAACAAAAAAACTGTGCTTCCTACACACACGGCCATATCTAGTTCAATTCTGCTTAGGAAACTGACAAGAACAGTAGATCCTCTTCAGTCCAATACACTACTTCCTGGCAACAGACGCCAGTGCTATTTGTCCTGTGTATGGCAATGGCAGCGCAATAGTGACTCTTCTTACCAGAAAACAACTCTTGTTTGTAGGACCAGAAACTGCATGAGATTCAACTCCATATTGGACTGGGAAACAAACGCTAGCTCGCCTTACAAGAACCACACTCTGCTTTTGAGAAAAGAGCACTCTTCTACTCTACTATGTTTCCTATAGGGCCAGAACAGTGAGCTTGCTCAGAACAAAAGAACTGTGCTTCCTACACAAACGGGCCATATCTAGTTCAACTCTGCTTAGGAACCTGACAAGAACAGTAGATCCTCTTCAGTCCAATACACTGTGCATGCTGGGAACAGACGCGAGTGCTATTTGCCCTGTGTATGACAATGGGAGCACAATAGTGACTCTTCTTAGCAGAAAACAACTCTTGCTCGTAGGACCAGAAACTGCATGTGATGCAACTCCATTTAGGACTGGGAAACAAATGCTAGCTCGCCTTAAAAGAAACACACTCTGATTTAGAGAAAAAAGCACTCTTCTACTCTATTGTGTTTCCTAAGAGGTCAGAACAGTGAACTTGCTCAAACCAAAAGAACTGTGCTTCCTACACACACGGCCATATCTAGTTCAATTCTGCTTAGGAACCTGACAAGAACAGTAGATCCTCTTCAGTCCAATACACTGTACTTGCTGGGAACAGACTCCAGTGCTATTTGTCCTGTGTATGGCAATGGCAGCGCAATATTTACTGTTTTTACCATAAAACAACTCTTGACAATAGGACCAAAACTGCATGGGATTCAACTCCATTTAGGACTGGGAAACAAACGCTAGCTCTCCTTACAAGAAACACACTCCGCTTTTGAGAAAAGAGCACTCTTCTACTCTACTGTGTTTCCTATGGGGTCCAAACAGTTAGCTTGCTCAGAACAAAAGAACTGTGCTTCCTACACACACCGACCATATCTAGTTCAACTCTGCTTAGGAAACTGACAAGAACAGTAGCTCCTCTTCAGTCCGATACACTGTACTTGCTGGGAACAGACGGGAGGGCTATTTGCACTGTGTATGGCAATGGGAGCTCAATAGTTACTTTTCTTACCAGAAAACAACTCTTGCTCGTAGGACCAGAAAATGCATGGGATTCAACTCCATTTAGGACTGGGAAACAAACGCTAGCTCGCCTTACAAGAAACACACTCTGCTTTTGATAAAAGAGCAAAATTCAACTCTACTGTGTTTCCTTTGTGGTCCGAACAGTGAGCTTGCTCAGAACAAAAAAACTGTGCTTCCTACACACACGGCCATATCTAGTTCAATTCTGCTTAGGAACCTGACAAGAATAGTAGATCCTCTTCAGTCCAATACACTGTACTTGCTGGGAACAGACGCCAGTGGAATTTGTCCTGTGTATGGCAATTTCAGCGCAATAGTGACTCTTCTTAACATAAAACAACTCTTGCTCTTAGGACCAGAAACTGCATGTGATTCAACTCCATTTAGGACTGGGAAACAAACGCTAGCTCGCCGTACAAGAAACACACTCTGCTTTAGAGAAAGAGCACTCTTCTACTCTACTGTGTTTCCTGTAGGGCCAGAACAGTGAGCTTGCTCAGAACAAAAGAACTGTGCTTCCTACACACGGGCCATATCTAGTTCAACTCTGCTTAGGAAACTGACAAGAACAGTAGCTTTTATTCAGTCCAATACACTGTATTTGCTGGGAACAGACGCGAGTGCTATTTGCACTGTGTATGGCAATTGAAGCGCAATAATGACTCTTCTTGCCAGAAAACAACTCTTGCTCGTAGGACCAAAAACTGCCTGTGACAACTCCATTTAGGACTGGTAAACAAAGGCGAGCTCGCCTTACAAGAAACACACTCTGCTTTAGAGAAAAGAGCACTCTTCTACTCTACTGTGTTCCCTATGGGGTGCGAACAGTGAGCTTGCTCAGAACAAAAAAACTGTGCTTCCTACTAACATGGCCATATCTAGTTCAAGTCTGATTAGGAACCTGACAAGAACAGTAGATTCTCTTCCGTCCAATACACTGTACTTGCTGGGAACAGACGCCAGTGGAATTTGTCCTGTGTATGGCAATGGCAGTGCAATAGTGACTCTTCCTACCATAAAACAACTCTTGCTCGTAGGACCAGAAACTGCATGTGATTCAACTCCATTTAGGACTGGGAAACAAATGCTAGCTCGCCTTACATGAAACACACTCTGCTTTTGAGAAAAGAGCACTCTTCTACTCTACTGTCTTTCCTATGGGGTCCGAACAGTGAGCTTGCTCAGAACAAAAGAACTGTGCTTCCTATACACACGGGCCATGTCTAGTTCAACTCTGCTTAGGAAACTGACAAGAACAGAAGCTCCTCTTCACTCCAATACACTGTACTTGCGGGGAACAGACGCGAGTGCTATTTGCACTGTGTATGGCTATTGGAGCACAATAGTGACTCGTCTTACCAGAAAACAACTCTTGCTCATAGGACAAAACACTGCATGTGACTCAACTCCATTTATGACTGGGAACCATTGCTAGCTCGCCTTCCAAGAAACACACTCTGCTTTTGAGGAAAGAGCACTCTATACTCTACTGTGTTTCCTATGGGGTCCGAACAGTGAGCTTGCTCAGAACAAAAAAACTGTGCTTCCTACACACACGGCCATATCTAGTTCAATTCTGCTTAGGAAACTGACAAGAACAGTAGATCCTCTTCAGTCCAATACACTACTTCCTGGCAACAGACGCCAGTGCTATTTGTCCTGTGTATGGCAATGGCAGCGCAATAGTGACTCTTCTTACCAGAAAACAACTCTTGTTTGTAGGACCAGAAACTGCATGAGATTCAACTCCATATTGGACTGGGAAACAAACGCTAGCTCGCCTTACAAGAAACACACTCTGCTTTTGAGAAAAGAGCACTCTTCTACTCTACTATGTTTCCTATAGGGCCAGAACAGTGAGCTTGCTCAGAACAAAAGAACTGTGCTTCCTACACAAACGGGCCATATCTAGTTCAACTCTGCTTAGGAACCTGACAAGAACAGTAGATCCTCTTCAGTCCAATACACTGTGCATGCTGGGAACAGACGCGAGTGCTATTTGCCCTGTGTATGACAATGGGAGCACAATAGTGACTCTTCTTAGCAGAAAACAACTCTTGCTCGTAGGACCAGAAACTGCATGTGATGCAACTCCATTTAGGACTGGGAAACAAATGCTAGCTCGCCTTAAAAGAAACACACTCTGATTTAGAGAAAAAAGCACTCTTCTACTCTATTGTGTTTCCTAAGAGGTCCGAACAGTGAACTTGCTCAAACCAAAAGAACTGTGCTTCCTACACACACGGCCATATCTAGTTCAATTCTGCTTAGGAACCTGACAAGAACAGTAAATCCTCTTCAGTCCAATACACTGTACTTGCTGGGAACAGACTCCAGTGCTATTTGTCCTGTGTATGGCAATGGCAGCGCAATATTTACTGTTTTTACCATAAAACAACTCTTGACAATAGGACCAAAACTGCATGGGATTCAACTCCATTTAGGACTGGGAAACAAACGCTAGCTCTCCTTACAAGAAACACACTCCGCTTTTGAGAAAAGAGCACTCTTCTACTCTACTGTGTTTCCTATGGGGTCCAAACAGTTAGCTTGCTCAGAACAAAAGAAATGTGCTTCCTACACACACCGACCATATCTAGTTCAACTCTGCTTAGGAAACTGACAAGAACAGTAGCTCCTCTTCAGTCCGATACACTGTACTTGCTGGGAACAGACGGGAGGGCTATTTGCACTGTGTATGGCAATGGGAGCTCAATAGTTACTTTTCTTACCAGAAAACAACTCTTGCTCGTAGGACCAGAAAATGCATGGGATTCAACTCCATTTAGGACTGGGAAACAAACGCTAGCTCGCCTTACAAGAAACACACTCTGCTTTTGATAAAAGAGCAAAATTCAACTCTACTGTGTTTCCTTTGTGGTCCGAACAGTGAGCTTGCTCAGAACAAAAAAACTGTGCTTCCTACACACACGGCCATATCTAGTTCAATTCTGCTTAGGAACCTGACAAGAATAGTAGATCCTCTTCAGTCCAATACACTGTACTTGCTGGGAACAGACGCCAGTGGAATTTGTCCTGTGTATGGCAATTTCAGCGCAATAGTGACTCTTCTTAACATAAAACAACTCTTGCTCTTAGGACCAGAAACTGCATGTGATTCAACTCCATTTAGGACTGGGAAACAAACGCTAGCTCGCCTTACAAGAAACACACTCTGCTTTAGAGAAAGAGCACTCTTCTACTCTACTGTGTTTCCTGTAGGGCCAGAACAGTGAGCTTGCTCAGAACAAAAGAACTGTGCTTCCTACACACGGGCCATATCTAGTTCAACTCTGCTTAGGAAACTGACAAGAACAGTAGCTCCACTTCAGTCCGATACACTGTATTTGCTGGGAACAGATGCGAGTGCTATTTGCACTGTGTATGGCAATGGGAGCTCAATAGTTACTTTCCTTACCAGAAAACAACTCTTGCTCGTAGGAACAGAAACTGCATGGGATTCAACTCCATTTAGGACTGGGAAACAAACGCTAGCTCGCCTTACAAGAAACACACTCTGCTTTAGAGAAAAGAGCACTCTTCTACTCTACTGTGTTTCCTATGGGGTCCAAACAGTGAGCTTGCTCAGAACAAAAGAACTGGGCTTCCTGCACACGCGGGACATATCTCGGTCAACTCTGCTTAGGAACCTGACAAGAACAGTAGATCCTCTTCAGTCCAATACACTGTACATGCTGGGAACAGAGGCGTGTGCTATTTGCCCTGTGTATGACAATGGGAGCACAATAGTTACTCTTCTTAACAGAAAACAACTCTTGCTCGTAGGACCAGAAACTGCATGTGATTCAACACTATTTAGGACTGTGAAACAAACACTAACTCGCCTTACAAGAAACACACTCTGAGTTAGAGAAAAAAGCACTCTTCTACTCTATTGTGTTTCCTAAGAGGTCCCAACAGTGAACTTGCTCAGAACAAAAGAACTGTGCTTCCTACACACACGGCCATATCTAGTTCAATTCTGCTTAGGAACCTGACAAGAACAGTAGATCCTCTTCAGTCCAATACACTCTACTTGCTGGGAAGAGACTCCAGTACTACTTGTCCTGTGTATGGCAATGGCAGCGCAATATTGACTCTTCTTACCAGAAAACTACTCTTGCTCGTAATACCGGAAACTGCCTGTGATTGAACTCCATTTAGGACTAGGAAACAAACGCTAGCTCGCCTTACAAGAAACACACTCTGCTTTTGAGAAAAGAGCACTCTTCTACACTACTGTGTTTCCTATGAGGTCAGAACAGTGAGCTTGCTCAGAACAAAAAGTCGAGCTTCCTACACACACCGCCACACCTAGTTCAATTCTGCTTAGGAACCTGACAAGAACAGTAGATCCTCTTCAGTCCAATACACTGTACTGCTGGGAACAGACAACAGTGTTATTTGTCCTGTGTATGGCAATGGCAGTGCAATAGTGACTCTTCTTACCATAAAACAACTCTTGCTCGTAGGACCAGAAACTGCATGTGATTCAACTCCATTTAGGACTGGGAAACAAACGCTAGCTCGACTTACAAGAAACACACTCTGCTTTATTGAAAAGAGCACTCTTCTACTCTACTGTGTTTCCTATAGGGCCAGAACAGTGAGCTTGCTCAGAACAAAAGAACTGTGCTTCCTACACACGGGCCATATCTAGTTCAACTCTGCTTAGGAAACTGACAAGACAGTAGCTCCTCTTCAGTCCGATATGCTGTACTTCCTGGTATCAGAAACGAGTGCTATTTGCACTGTGTATGGCAATAGGAGCGCAATAGAGACTTTCTTTACCAGAAAACAACTCTTGCTCGTAGGACCAGAAACTGCATGTGATTCAAATCAATTTAGGACTGGGAAACAAATGCTAGCTCGCCTTACATGAAACACACTCTGCTTTTGAGAAAAGAGCACTCTTCTACTCTACTGTCTTTCCTATGTGGTCCGAACAATGAGCTTGCTCAGAACAAAAGAACTGTGCTTCCTACACACACGGGCCATATCTAGTTCAACTCTGCTTAGGAAACTGACAAGAACAGCAGCTCCTCTTCACTCCAATACACTGTACTTGCGGGGAACAGACGTGAGTGCTATTTGCACTGTGTATGGCTATTGGAGCACAATAGTGACTCGTCTTACCAGAAAACAACTCTTGCTCGTAGGACAAAAAACTGCATGTGACTCAACTCCATTTATGACTGGGAACGATCGCTAGCTCGCCTTCCAAGAAACACACTCTGCTTTTGAGGAAAGAGCACTCTATACTCTACTGTGTTTCCTATGGGGTCCGAACAGTGAGCTTGCTCAGAACAAAAAAACTGTGCTTCCTACACACACGGCCATATCTAGTTCAGTTCTGCTTATAAACCTGACAAGAACAGTAGATCCTCTTCAGTCCAATACACTCTACTTCCTGGGAACAGACGCCAGTGCTATTTGTCCTGTGTATGGCAATATCAGCGCAATAGTGACTCTTCTTACCAGAAACAACTCTTGCTCCTAGGACCAGAAACTGCATGGGATTCAACTCCATTTAGGACTGGGAAGCAAATGCTAGCTCGCCTTACAAGAAACACACTCTGCTTTTGAGAAAAGAGCCCTCTTCTACTCTAAAGTGTTTCCTGTAGGGCCAGAACAGTGTGCTTGCTCAGAACAAAAGAACTGTGCTTCCAACACACACGGCCATATCTAGTTCAATTCTGATTAGGAACCTGACAAGAACAGTAGATCCTCTTCAGTCCAATACACTGTACTTGCTGGGAACAGACGCCAGTGCTATTTGTCCTGTGTATGGCAATGGCAGCGCAATAGTGACTATTCTTACCATAAAAAAACTCTTGCTCGTAGCACCAGAAACTGCATGTGATTCAACTCCATTTAGGACTGGGAAACAAACGCTAGCTCCCCTTACATGAAACACACTCTGCTTTTGAGAAAAGAGCACTCTTCTACTCTACTGTGTTTCCTATGTGGTCCAAACAGTGAGCTTGCTCAGAACAAAAGAACTGTGCTTCCTACACACACGGGCCATATCTCGTTCAACTCTGCTTAGGAAACTGACAAGAACAGTAGCTCCTCTTCAGTCTGATACACTGTACTTGCTGGGAACAGACGCGAGGGCTATTTGCACTGTGTATGGCAATGGGAGCACAATAGTGACTTCCTTACCAGAAAACAACTCTTGCTCGTAGGACCAGAAACTGCATGTGAATCCACTCCATTTAGGACTGGGAAACAAATGCTGGATCGCCTTACAAGAAACACACTCGGCTTTTGAGAAAAGAGCACTGTTCTACTCTGCAGTGTTTCCTATAGTGCCAGAACAGTGAGCTTGCTCAGAACAAAAGAACTGTGCTTCCTGCACACACGGCCATATCTAGTTCAACTCTGCTTAGGAACCTGACAAGAACAGTAGATCCTGTTCAGTCCAATACACTGTACATTCTGGGAACAGACGCCAGTGCTATTTGCCCTGTGTATGACAATTGGAGCACAATAGTGACTCTTCTTACCAGAAAACAACTCTTGCTCCCAGGACCAGAAACTGCATGGGATTCAACTCCATTTAGGACTGGGAAACAAACGCTAGCTCGCCTTAAAAAAACACACTCTGCTTTATTGAAAAGAGCACTCTCCTACTCTAAAGTGTTTCCGGTAGGGCCAGAACAGTGAGCTTGCTCAGAACAAAAGAACTGTGCTTCCTACACACGGACAATATCTAGTTCAACTCTGCTTAGGAAACTGACAAGAACAGTAGCTCCTCTTCAGTCCAATACACTGTACTTGCTGGGAACAGACGCGAGTGATATTTGCACTGTGTATGGCAATGGGAGCACAACAGTTACTTCCTTACCAGAAAACAACTCTTGCTCGTAGGACCAGAAACTGCATGTGATTCAACTCCATTTAGGACTGGGAAACAAACGCTAGTTCGCCTTACAAGAAACACACTCTGCTTTTGAGAAAAGAGCACTCTTCTACTCTACTGTGTTTCCTATCGGGCCAGAACAGTGAGCTTGCTGAGAATAAAAGAACTGTGCTTCCGACACACACGGACCATATCTAGTTCAACTCTGCTTAGGAAACTGACAAGAACAGTAGCTCCTATTCAGTCCAATATAGTGTACTTGCTGGGAACTTACGCGAGTGCTATTTGCACTGTGTATGACAATTGGAGAACAATAGTGACTCTTCTTACCAGAAAACAACTCTTGCTCGTAGGAGCAAAAACTGCATGTGACTCAACTCCATTTAGGACTGGGAAACAAACGCGAGCTCGCCTTACAAGAAACACACTCTGCTTTTGAGAAAAGAGCACTCTTCTACTCTACTGTGTTTCCTATAGGGCCAAAAGAGTGAGCTTGCTCAGAACAAAAGAACTGTGCTTCCTAAACACACCGTCATATCTACTTCAATTCTGCTTAGGAAACTGACAAGAATAGTAGATCCTCTTCAGTACAAAACACTGTACTTGCTGGGAACAGACGCGAGTGCTATTTGCACTGTGTATGGAAATTGGAGCACAATAGTGACTCGTCTTACCAGAAAACAACTCTTGCTCGTAGGACAAAAAACTGCATGTGACTCAACTCCATTTAGGACTGGGAAACAAACGCGAGTTCGCCTTACAAGAAACACACTCTGCTTTTGAGAAAAGAGCACTCTTCTACTCAACTGTGTTTCCATTAAGACCAAAACAGTGAGCTTGCTCAGAACAAAAGAACTGTGCTTCCTACATATACGGTCATATCTAGTTCAATTCTGCTTAAAAAATTGACAAGAATAGTAGATCCTCTTCAGTGCAATACAGTGTACTTGCTGGGAACAGATGCCAGTGCTATTTGTCCTGTGTATGGCAATGGCAGCGCAATAGTGACTATTCTTACCATAAAACAACTCTTGCTCGTAGGACCAGAAACTGCATGTGATTCAACTCCATTTAGGACTGGGACACAAACGCTAGCTCGTCTTACAAGAAACACACTCTGCTTTTGAGAAAAGAGCACTGTTCTACTCTACTGTGTTTCCTATAGGGCCAGAACAGTGAGCTTGCTGAGAACAAAAGAATTGTGCTTCCTACACAAACGGACCATATCTAGTTCAACTATGCTTTGGAAACTAACAAGAACAGTAGCTCCTATTCAGTCCAATACACTGTACTTGCTGGGAACAGACGCGAGTGCTATTTGCACTGTGTATGGCAATTGGAGCGAAATAGTGACTCTTCTCACCAGAAAACAACTCTTGCTCATAGGACCAAAAACTGCATGTGACTCAACTCCATTTAGGACTGGGAAACAAACGCGAGCTCGCCTTACAAGAAACACACACTGCTTTAGAGAAAAGAGCACTCTTCTACTCTACTGTGTTTCCTATAGGGCCAGAACAGTGAGCTTGCTCAGAACAAAAGAACTGTGCTTCCTACACACACGGCCATATCTAGTTCAACTCTGCTTAGGAACCTGACAAGAACAGTAGCTCCTCTTCAGTCCAATACACTGTACTTGCTGGGAACAGACGCGAGTGCTATTTGCACTGTGTATGGCAATTGGAGCACAATAGTGACTCGTCTTACCAGAAAACAACTCTTGCTCATAGGACAAAGAACTGCATGTGACTCAACTCCATTTAGGACTGGGAAACAAACATGAGTTCACCTTACAAGAAACACACTGTGCTTTTGAGAAAAGAGCACTCTTCTACTCAACTGTGTTTCCACTAAGACCAAAACAGTGAGCTTGCTCAGAACAAAAGAACTGTGCTTCCTACACATACGGTCATATCTACTTCAATTCTGCTTAGGAAATTGACAAGAATAGTAGATCCTCTTCAGTGCAATACACTGTACTTGCTGGGAACAGATGCCAGTGCTATTTGTCCTGTGTATGGCAATGGCAGCGCAATAGTGACTATTCTTACCATAAAACAACTCTTGCTCTTAGGACCAGAAACTGCATGTGATTCAACTCCATTTAGGACTGGGACACAAATGCTAGCTCGCCTTACAAGAAACACACTCTGCTTTTCAGAAGAGAGCACTCTTCTACTCTACTGTGTTTCCTATGGGGTCCAAACAGTGAGCTTGCTCAGAACAAAAGAACTGTGCTTCCTACACACACGGACCATATCTAGTTCAACTCTGCTTAGGAACCTGACAAGAACAGTAGCTCCTCTTCAGTCCAATACACTGTACTTGCTGGGAACAGACGCGAGTGCTATTTGCACTGTGTATGGCAATTGGAGCACAATAGTGACTCATCTTACCAGAAAACAACTCTTGCTCGTAGGACAAAAAACTGCATGTGACTCAACTCCATTTAGGACTGGGAAACAAACATGAGTTCGCCTTACAAGAAACACACTCTGCTTTTGAGAAAAGAGCACTCTTTTACTCAACTGTGTTTCCACTAAGACCAAAACAGTGAGCTTGCTCAGAACAAAAGAACTGTGCTTCCTACACATACGGTCATATCTACTTCAATTCTGCTTAGGAAATTGACAAGAATAGTAGATCCTCTTCAGTACAATACACTGTACTTGCTGGGAACAGATGCCAGTGCTATTTGTCCTGTGTATGCAAATGGCATCGCAATAGTGACTATTCTTACCATAAAACAACTCTTGCTCTTAGGACCAGAAACTGCATGTGATTCAACTCCATTTAGTACTGGGACACAAACGCTAGCTCGCCTTACAAGAAACACACTCTGCTTTTGAGAAAAGAGCACTGTTCTACTCTACTGTGTTTCCTAAGAGGTCTGAACAGTGAACTTGCTCAGAACAAAAGAACTGTGCTTCCTACACACACGGCCATACCTAGTTCAATTCTGCTTATGAACCTGACAAGAACAGTAGATCCTCTTCAGTCCAATACACTGTACATGCTGGGAACAGACGCGAGTGCTATTTGCCCTCTGTATGACAATGGGAGCACAATAGTGACTCTTCTTACCAGAAAACAACTCTTGCTCATAGGACCAGAAACTGCATGTGATACAACTCCATTTAGGACTGGGAAACAAACGATAGCTCGTTTTACAAGAAACACACTCTGCTTTTGAGAAAAGGCACTCTTCTACTCTACAGTGTTTCCTATCGGGCCAGAACAGTGAGCTTGCTGAGAACAAAAGAACTGTGCTTCCTACACACGGGCCATATCTAGTTCAACTCTGCTTAGGAAACTGACAAGAACAGTAGCTCTTCTTCAGTCCGATACACTGTAATTGCTGGGAACAGACGCGAGTGCTATTTGCACTGTGTATGGCAATGGGAGCGCAAAGTGACTTTCCTTACCAGAAAACAACTCTTGCTTGTAGGACCAGAAACTGCATGGGATTCAACTCCATTTAGGACTGGGAAACAAATGCTAGCTCCCCTTACATGAAACACACTCTGCTTTTGAGAAAAGAGCACTCTTCTACTCTACTGTGTTTCCTATGTGGTCCAAACAGTGAGCTTGGTCAGAACAAATGAACTGTGCTTCCTACACACTCGGGCCATATCTCATTCAACTCTGCTTAGGAAACTGACAAGAACAGTAGCTCCTCTTCAGTCTGATACACTGTACTTGCTGGGAACAGACGCGAGGGCTATTTGCACTGTGCATGGCAATGGGAGCACAATAGTGACTTCCTTACCAGAAAACAACTCTTGCTCGTAGGACCAGAAACTGCATGTGAATCCACTCCATTTAGGACTAGCAAACAAACGCTGGATCGCCTTACAAGAAACACACTCGGCTTTTGAGAAAAGGGCACTGTTCTACTCTACTGTGTTTCCTATAGTGCCAGAACAGTGAGCTTGCTCAGAACAAAAGAACTGTGCTTCCTACACACACGGCCATATCTAGTTCAACTCTGCTTAGGAAACTGACAAGAACAGTAGATCCTGTTCAGTCCAATACACTGTACATACTGGGAACAGACGCCAGTGCTATTTGCCCTGTGTATGACTATTGGAGCACAATAGTGACTCTTCTTACCAGAAAACAACTCTTGCTCGTAGGACCAGAAACTGCATGTGATTCAACTCCATTTAGGACTGGGAAACAAATGCTAGCTTGCCTTACAAGAAACACACTCTGCTTTAGAGAAAAGAGCACTCTTCTACTCTACTGTGTTTACAATGGGGTCCAAACAGTGAGCTTGCTCACAACAAAAGAACTGTGCTTCCTACACACACGGACCATATCTAGTTCAACTGTGCTGAGGAAACTGACAAGAACAGTAGCTCCTAATCAGTCCAATACACTGTACTTGAAGGGAACAGACGCGAGTACTATTTGCACTGTGTGTGGCAATTGGAGCGCAATAGTGACTCTTCTTACCAGAAAGCAACTCTTGCTCGTAGGACAAAAAACTGTATGTGACTCAACTCCATTTAGGACTGGGAAACAAACGTGAGCTCACCTTACAAGAAAAACACTTGCTTTAGAGAAAAGAGCACTGTTCTACTCTACTGTGTTTCCTATGGGGTCCAAACAGTGAGCTTACTCAGAACAAAAGAACTGTGCTTCCTACACACACGTGCCATATCTCATTCAACTCGGCTTAGGAAACTGACAAGAACAGTAGCTCCTCTTCAGTCCGATACACTGTACTTGCTGGGAACAGACGCGAGTGCTATTTGCTCTGTGTATGGCAATGGGAACACAATAGTGACTTTTTTACCAGAAAACAACTCTTGCTCGTAGGACAGGAAACTGCATGTGATTCAACTCCATTTAGGACTGGGAAACAAATGCTAGCTGGCCTTACAAGAAACACACTCTGCTTTAGAGAAAAGATCACTCTTCTACTCTACTGTGTTTCCTATGGGGTCCGAACAGTGAGCTTGCTCAGAACAAAAAAACTGTGCTTCCTACACACACGGCCATATCTAGTTCAATTCTGCTTATAAACCTGAGAAGAACAGTAGATCCTCTTCAGTCCAATACACTGTACATGCTGGGAACAGACGCCAGTGCTTTTTGTCCTGTGTATGACAATGGGAGCGCAATAGTGACTCTTCTTACCAGAAAACAACTCTTGCTCCTAGTACCAGAAACTGCATGGGATTCAACTCCAGTTAAGACTGGGAAACAAATGCTAGCTCGCCTTACAAGAAACACACTCTGCTTTTGAGAAGAGAGCACTCTTCTACTCTACTGTGTTTCCTATGGGGTCCAAACAGTGAGCTTGCTCAGAACAAAAGAACTGTGCTTCCTACACACACGGACCATATCTAGTTCAACTCTGCTTAGGAACCTGACAAGAACAGTAGCTCCTCTTCAGTCCAATACACTGTACTTGCTGGGAACAGACGCGAGTGCTATTTGCACTGTGTATGGAAATTGGAGCGCAATAGTGACTATTCTTACCATAAAACAACTCTTGCTCGTAGGACCAGAAACTGCATGTGATTCAACTCCATTTAGGACTGGGACACAAACACTAGTTCATCTTACAAGAAACACACTCTGCTTTTGAGAAAAGAGCACTGTTCTACTCTACTGTGTTTCCTATAGGGCCAGAACAGTGAGCTTGCTGAGAACAAAAGAACTGTGCTTCCTACACAAACGGACCATATCTAGTTCAACTATGCTTTGGAAACTAACAAGAACAGTAGCTCCTATTCAGTCCAATACACTGTACTTGCTGGGAACAGACGCGAGTGCTATTTGCACCGTGTATGGCAATTGGAGCGAAATAGTGACTCTTCTTACCAGAAAACAACTCTTGCTCGTAGGACCAAAAACTGCATGTGACTCAACTCCATTTAGGACTCGGAAACAAACGCGAGCTCGCCTTACAAGAAACACACTCTGCTTTAGAGAAAAGAGCACTCTTCTACTCTACTGTGTTTCCTATAGGGCCAGAACAGTGAGCTTGCTCAGAACAAAAGAACTGTGCTTCCTACACACACGGCCATATCTAGTTCAACTCTGCTTAGGAACCTGACAAGAACAGTAGATCCTCTTCAGTCCAATACACTGTACATGCTGGGATCAGACGCCAGCGCTATTTGCCCTGTGTATGACAATGGGAGCACAATAGTGACTCTTCTTACCAGAAAACAACTCTTGCTCATAGGACCAGAAACTGCATGTGATTCAACTCCATTTAGGACTCGGAAACAAACGATAGCTCGTTTTACAAGAAACACACTCTGCTTTTGAGAAAAGAGCACTCTTCTACTCTACAGTGTTTCCTATCGGGCCAGAACAGTGAGCTTGCTGAGAACAAAAGAACTGTGCTTCCTACACACACGGACCATATCTAGTTCAACTCTGCTTAGGAAACTGACAAGAACAGTAGCTCCTATTCAGCCCAATACACTGTACTTGCGGGGAACAGACACGAGTGCTATTTGCACTGTGTATGACAATGGGAGCGCAATAGTGACTCTTCTTACCAGAAAACAACTATTGCTCCTAGGACCAGAAACTGCATGGGATTCAACTCCAGTTAAGACTGGGAAACAAATGCAAGCTCGCCTTACAAGAAACACACTCTGCTTTTGAGAAGAGAGCACTCTTCTACTCTACTGTGTTTCCTATAGGGTCCAAACAGTGAGCTTGCTCAGAACAAAAGAACTGTGCTTCCTACACACACGGACCATATCTAGTTCAACTCTGCTTAGGAACCTGACAAGAACAGTAGCTCCTCTTCAGTCCAATACACTGTACTTGCTGGGAACAGACGCGAGTGCTATTTGCACTGTGTATGGAAATTGGAGCACAATAGTGACTCGTCTTACCAGAAAACAACTCTTGCTCGTAGGACAAAAAACTGCATGTGACTCAACTCCATTTAGGACTGGGAAACAAACGCGAGTTCGCCTTACAAGAAACACACTCTGCTTTTGAGAAAAGAGCACTCTTCTACTCAACTGTGTTTCCATTAAGACCAAAACAGTGAGCTTGCTCAGAACAAAAGAACTGTGCTTCCTACATATACGGTCATATCTAGTTCAATTCTGCTTAGGAAATTGACAAGAATAGTAGATCCTCTTCAGTGCAATACAGTGTACTTGCTGGGAACAGATGCCAGTGCTATTTGTTCTGTGTATGGCAATGGCAGCGCAATAGTGACTATTCTTACCATAAAACAACTCTTGCTCGTAGGACCAGAAACTGCATGTGATTCAACTCCATTTAGGACTGGGACACAAACGCTAGCTCGTCTTACAAGAAACACACTCTGCTTTTGAGAAAAGAGCACTCTTCTACTCTACTGTGTTTCCTATGGGTCCAAACAGTGAGCTTGCTCAGAACAGAAAACATTGCTTCCTACACACGGACCATATCTAGTTCAACTCTGCTTAGGAAACTGACAAGAACAGTAGCTCCTCTTCAGTCCGATATGCTGTAATTGCTGGGAACAGACGCGAGTGCTATTTGCACTGTGTATGGCAATGGGAGCGCAATAGTGACTTTCCTTACCAGAAAACAACTCTTGCTCGTAGGACAAGAAACTGCATGTGATTCAACTCCATTTAAAACTGGGAAACAAACACTAGCTCGCCTTACAAGAAACACACCCTGCTTTTGAGAAAAGAGCACTCTTCTACTCTACCGTGTTTCCTATGTGGTCAAAACAGTGAGCATGCTCAGAACAAAAGAACTGAGCTTCCTACACACACGGGCCATATCTCGTTCAACTCTGTTTAGGAAACTGACAACAACAGTAGCTACTCTTCAGTCCGATACACTGTACTTGCTGGGAACAGACGCGAGTGCTATTTGCACTGTGTATGGCAATGGGAGCACAATAGTGACTCTTCTTACCAGAAAACAACTCTTGCTCGTAGGACCAGAAACTGCATGAGATTCAACTCCATTTAGGACTGGGAAACAAACGCTAGCTCGCATTACAAGAAACACACTCTGCTTTTAAAAAAAGAGCCCTCTTATACTCTAAAGTGTTTCCTATAGGGCCAGAACAGTGATCTTGCTCAGAAAAAAAAAGCTGTGCTTCCTACACACACGGGCCATATCTAGTTCAACTCTGCTGAGGAAACTGACAAAAACAGTAGCTCCTCTTCAGCACGATACCCTGTACTAGCTGGGAACACACGCGAGTGCTGTTTGCACTGTGTATGGCAATGGGAGCGCAATAGTGACTTTTCTTACCAGAAAACAACTCTTGCTCATAGGACCAGAAACTGCATGTGATTCAACTCCATTTAGGACTGGGAAACAAATGCTAGCTCGCCTTACATGAAACACACTCTGCTTTTGAGAAAAGAGCACTCTTCTACTCTACTGTGTTTCCTATGGGTGGGAACAGTGAGCTTGCTCAGAACAAAAGAACTGTGCTTCCTACACACACGGGCCATATCTAGTTCAACTCTGCTTAGGAAACTGACAAGAACAGTAGCTCCTCTTCAGTCCAATTCACTGTACATGCTAGGAAAGACGCCAGGACTATTTGCTCTGTGTATGACAATGGGAGCGCAATAGGGACTCTTCTTACCAGAAAACAACTCTTGCTCGTAGGACAAGAAACTGCATGTGATTCAACTCCATTTAGGACTGGGAAACCAATGCTAGCTTGCCTTACATGAAACACACTCTGCTTTTGAGAAAAGAGTACTCTTCTACTCTACTGAGTCTCCTATGGGATCCGAACAGTGAGCTTGCTCAGAACAAAAGAACTGTGCTTCCTACACACACGGGCCATATCTAGTTCAACTCTGCTTAGGAAACTGACAAGAACAGTAGATCCTCTTCAGTCCAATACACTGTACTTGCTGGGAACAGATGCAAGTGCTATTTGCACTGTGTATGGCATTGGGAGTGCAATAGTGACTCTTCTTACCAAAAAAAAAACCTCTTGCTCGTAGGACCAAAAACTGCATGTGTCTCAACTCCATTTAGGACTGGGAAAGAAACGCAAGCTCGCCTTACAAGAAAAACACTCTGCTTTTGAGAAAAGAGCACTCTTCTACTCTACTGTGTTTCCTATAGGGCCAGAAAAGTGAGCTTGATCAGAACAAAAGAACTGTGCTTCCTTCACACGGGCCATATCTAGTTCAACTCTGCTTAGGAAACTGACAAGAACAGTAGCTCCTCTTCAGTCCGATGCACTGTACTTGCTGGGAACGGACCAAGTGCTATTTGCTCTATGTATGGCAATGGGAGCGCAATAGTGTCTTTCCTTACCAGAAACCAACTCTTAGTCATAGGACCAGAAACTGCATGTGATTCAACTCCATTTAGGACTGGGAAACAAATGCTAGCTCGCCTTACATGAAACACACTCTGCTTTAGAGAAAAGAGCACTCTTCTACTCTACTGTGTTTCTTATAGGGCCAGAACAGTGAGCTTGCTCAGAACAAGAGAACTGTTCTTCCTACACACACGCGCCATATCTCGTTCAACTCTGCTTAGGAAACTGACAAGAACAGTAGCTCCTCTTCAGTCCGATACACTGTACTTGCTGGGAACAGACGCGAGTGCTCTTTGCACTGTGTATGGCAATGGGAACACAATAGTGACTTTCCTTACCAGAAAACAACTCTTGTTCGTAGGACCAGAAACTGCATGTGATTCAACTCCATTTAGGACTGGGAAAAAAAACACTAGCTCGCCTTACAAGAAACACACTCTGCTTTTGAGAAAAGAGCACTCTTCTACTCTACTGTGTTTCCTATAGGGCCAGAACAGTGAGCTTGCTCAGAAAAAAAGAACTGTGCTTCCTACACACACGGCCATATGTAGTTCAATTCTGCTTAGGAACCTGACATGAAGAGTAGATCCTCTTCAGTCCAATACAGTGTACTTGCTGGGAACAGACAACAGTGCTATTTGTCCTGTGTATGGCAATGGCAGCACAATAGTGACTCTTCTTACCAGAACACAACTCTTGCTCTTGGGACCAGAAACTGCATGGGATTTTCTCCATTTAGGACTGGGAAACAAAAGCTAGCTGGCCTTACAAGAAACACCCTCTGCTTTTGAGAAAAGAGCACTCTTTTACTCTACTGTGTTTCCTGTAGGGCCAGAACAGTGAGCTTGCTCAGAACAAAAAAACTGTGCTTCCTACACACACGGCCATATCTAGTTCAATTCTGATTAGAAACCTGACAAGAACAGTAGATCCTCTTCAGTCCAATACACTGTACTTGGTGGGAACAGACGCCAGTGCTCTTTGTTTTGTGTATGGCAATGGCAGCGCAATAGTGACTATTCTTACCATAAAACAACTCTTGCTCGTAGGACCAGAAACTGCATGTGATTCAACTCCATTTAGGACTGGGAAACAAATGCTAGCTCGCCTTACAAGAAACACACTCTGCTTTAGAGAAAAGAGCACTCTTCTACTCTACTGTGTTTCCTATGGGGTCCGAACAGTGAGCTTGCTCAGAACAAAAAAACTGTGCTTCCTACACACACGGCCATATCTAGTTCAATTCTGCTTATAAACCTGACAAGAACAGTAGATCCTCTTCAGTCCAATACACTGTACTTGCTGGGAACAGACGCCAGTGCTAATTGTCTTTTGTATGGCAATGGCAGTGCAATAGTGACTCTTCTTACCAGAAAACAACTCTTGCTCGTAGGACCCAAAACTGCATGTGGTTCAACTCCATTTAGGACTGGGAAATAAACACTAGCTCGCCTTACAAGAAACACATTCTGCATTTGAGAAAAGAGCACTCTTCTACTCTACTGTGTTTCCTATGGGGTCCAAACAGTGAGCTTGCTCAGAACAGAAAATTTTGCTTCCTACACACGGACCATATCTAGTTCAACTCTGCTTAGGAAACTGACAAGAAGAGTAGCTCCTCTTCAGTCCAATGCACTGTACTTGCTGGGAACGGACCGAGTGCTATTTGCACTATGTATGGCAATGGGAGCGCAATAGTGACTTTCCTTATCAGAAAACAACTCTTGCTCGTAGGACCAGAAACTGCATGTGATTCAACTCCATTTAGGACTGGGAAACAAATGCTAGCTCGCCTTACATGAAACACACTCTGCTTTTGAGAAAAGAGCACTCTTCTACTCTACTGTGTTTCCTATAGGGCCAGAACAGTGAGCATGCTCAGAACAAAAGACTGTGCTTCCTACACACACGGCCATATCTAGTTCAATTCTGCTTAGGAGCCTGACATGAACAGTAGATCCTCTTCAGTCCAATACAGTGTACTTGCTGGGAACAGACAACAGTGCTATTTGTCCTGTGTATGGCAATGGCAGTGCAATAGTGACTCATCTTACCAGAACACAACTCTTGCTCGTAGGACCAGAAACTGCATGGGATTCAACTCCATGTAGGACTGGGAAACAAACGCTAGCTCGCCTTACAAGAAACACCCTCTGCTTTTGAGAAAAGATCACTATTCTACTTTACTGTGTTTCCGCTGTGGTCAAAACAGTGAGCTTGCTCAGTACAAAGGAACTGTGCTTCCTACACACACGGCCATATCTAGTTCAATTCTGATTAGGAACCTGACAAGAACAGTAGATCCTCTTCAGTCCAATACACTGTACTTGCAGGGAACATACGCCAGTGCTATTTGTCCTGTGTATGGCAATGGCAGCGCAGTAGTGACTATTCTTACCATAAAACAACTCTTGCTCGTAGGACCAGAAACTGCATGTGATTCAACTCCATTTAGAACTGGGAAACAAACCCTAGTTCGCCTTACAAGAAAGACACTCTGCTTTAGAGAAAAGAGCACTCTTCTACACTACTGTGTTTCCTATAGAGCCAGAACAGTGAGTTTCCTCAGAACAAAAGAACTGTACTTCCTGCACACAGGGGCCATATCTATTCAATTCTGCTTAGGAAACTGACAAGAACAGTAGATCGTCTTCAGTCCATACACTGCACATGCTGGGAACAGACGCCAGTACTATTTGCTCTGTGTATGACAATGAGAGCGCAATAGTGACTCTTCTTACCAGAAAACAACTCTTGCTCGTAGGACCAGAAACTGCATGTGATTCAACTCCATTTAGGACTGGGAAACAAACGCTAGCTTGCCTTACAAGAAAAACACTGTGCTTTTGAGAAAAGAGCACTCTTCTACTCTACTGTGTTTTTTATAGGGCCAGAACAGTGAGCTTGATCAGAACAAAAGAACTGTGCTTCCTTCACACAGGCCATATCTAGTTCAACTCTGCTTAGGAAACTGACGAGAACATTAGCTCCTCAACAGTCCGATACACTGTACTTGCTGGGAACGGACCGAGTGCTATTTGCACTATGTATGGCAATGGGAGGGCAATAGTGACTTTCCTTACCAGAAAACAACTCTTGCTCGTAGGACCAGAAACTGCATGTGATTCAACTCCATTTAGGACTGGGAAACAAATGCTAGCTCGCCTTACAAGAAACACAATCTGCTTTAGAGAAAAGAGCACTCTTCTACTCTATTGTGTTTCCTATGGGGTCCGAAAAGTGAGCTTGCTCAGAACAAAAAAACTGTGCTTCCTACACACACGGCCATATCTCGTTCAATTCTGCTTATAAACCTAACAAGAACAGTAGCTCCTCTTCAGTCCAATACACTGTACTTGCTGGGAACAGACGCCAGTGCTATTTGTCTTGTGTATGGCAATGGCAGCGCAATAGTGACTCTTCTTACCAGAAAACAACTCTTGCTCATAGGACCAGAAACTGCATGTGATTCAACTCCATTTAGGACTGGGAAACAAACGTGAGCTCGCCTTACAAGAAACACACTCTGCTTTAGAGAAAAGATCACTCTTCTACTCTACTGTGTTTCCTATGTGGTCCGAACAGTGAGCTTGCTCAGAACAAAAAAACTGTGCTTCCTACACACACGGCCATATCTAGTTCAATTCTGCTTAGGAACCTGAAATGAACAGTAGATCCTCTTCAGTCCAATACACTGTACTTGCTGGGAACAGACAACAGTGCTATTTGTCCTGTGTATGGCAATGACAGCGCAATAGTTACTCTTCTTACGAGAAAAGATCTCTTGCACGTAGGACCAGAAACTGCATGGGAATCAACTCCATTTAGGACTGGGAAACAAACACTAGCTTGCCTTACAAGAAACACACTCTGCTTTTGAGAAAAGAGCACTCTTCTACTCTAAAGTGTTTCCTATAGGGCCAGAACAGTGAGCTTGCTGAGAACAAAAGAACTGTGCTTCCTACACACACGGGCCATATCTAGTTCAACTCTGCTTAGGAAACTAACAAGAACAGTAGCTCCTCTTCAGTCCGATACACTGTAATAGCTGGAAACACACGAGAGTGCTATTTGCACTGTGTATGTCAATGAGAGCACAATAGTGACTTTCCTTACCAGAAAACAACTCTTGCACGTAGGACCAGAAACTGCATGTGATTCAACTCCATTTAGGACTGGGAAACAAATGCTAGCTCGCCTTACATGAAACACACACTGCTTTTGAGAAAAGAGCACTCTTCTACTCTACTGTGTTTCCTATGGGGTCCGAAAAGTGAGCTTGCTCAGAACAAAAGAACTGTGCTTCCTACACACACGGGCCATATCTAGTTTACCTCTGCTTAGGAAACTGACATGAACAGTAGATCCTCTTCAGTCCAATACACTGTACTTGCTGGGAACAGATGCAAGTGCTATTTGCACTGTGTATGGCAATGGGAGTGCAATAGTGACTCTTCTTACCAGAAAAAAACTCTTGCTCGTAGGACCAAAAACTGCATGTGTCTCAACTCCATTTAGGACTGGGAAAGAAACGCTAGCTCGCCTTACAAGAAAATCACTCTGCTTTTGAGAAAAGAGCATTCTTCTAATATACTGTGTTTCCTATAGGCCCAGAACAGTGAGCTTCCTCAGAACAAAAGAACTGTGCTTCCTGCATACATGGGCCATATCTATTCAATTCTGCTTAGGAAACTGACAAGAACAGTAGATCCTCTTCAGTCCAATACACTGTACATGCTGGGAACAGACGCCAATACTATTTGCCCTGTGTATGACAATGGGAGCGCAATAGTGACTCTTCTTACCAGAAAACAACTCTTGCTCCTAGGACCAGAAACTGCATGTGATTCAACTCCATTTAAGACTGGGAAACAAATGCTAGCTCGCCTTACAAGAAAAACACTCTGCTTTTGAGAAAAGAGCACTCTTCTACTCTTCTGTGTTTTCTATAGGGCCAGAACAGTGAGCTTCCTCAGAACAAAAGAACTGTGCTTCCTTCACACGGGCCATATCTAGTTCAACTCTGCTTAGGAAACTGACAAGAACAGTAGCTCCTCTTCAGTCCGATACACTGTACTTGCTGGGAACGGACGGAGTACTACTTGTACTATGTATGGCAATGGGAGCGCAATAGTGACTTTCCTTACCAGAAAACAACTCTTGCTCGTAGGACCAGAAACTGCATGTGATTCAACTCCATTTAGGACTGGGAAACAAATGCTAGCTCGCCTTATATGAAACACACTCTGCTTTTGAGAAAAGAGCACTCTTCTACTCTACTGTGTTTCCTATGGGGTCCAAACAGTGAGCTTGCTCAGAACAAAAGAACTGTGCTTCCTACACACGGACCATATGTAGTTCAACTCTGCTTAGGGAACTGACAGTACAGTAGCTCCTATTCAGTCCAATACACTGTACTTCCTTGGAACAGACGCGAGTGCTATTTGTAATGTGTATGGCAATGGGAGCGCAATAGTGACTTTCCTTACCAGAAAACAACTCTTGCTCGTAGGACCAGAAACTGCATGTGATTCAACTCCATTTAGGACTAGGAAACAAACGCTAGCTCGCCTTACAAGAAATACACTCTGCTTTTGAGAAAAGAGCACTGCTGTGGGATGTATGGCAAATGTGTTGCTAATTAATCAATAAAACACTGATTTGCCGTTGGCTAGGCAGGAAGTGTAGGCGGGGCAAGGAGGAGAATAAAGCGGGGAAGTGGAAGGCTGAGAGAGAGACACTGCCAGCCGCCATCAGGACAAGGAAGATGTAAGGTACCAGTAAGCCATGAGCCATGTGGCAAAGTAAAAATTAATAGAAATCGGCTAAATATAAGAGTAAGAGCTAGACAATAACAGGCCTTAGCTAATGGCCAAGCAGTTTAAATAATGTAAGAGTCTTTGTGTTTATTTTATAAGTGGGCTCTGAGTCTGGCGGGACTTGGTGGTGGGAGCTGGAGAGAAATTCTCCAGCAACAAATGGCGTCCAATGTGTTGGCAAGAGTTTCCACCTAAAAACTGAGAAAAAAGATTCTAAAACGGAGCTAAAAACAGCTCCTAGTTGTCTCTTTCAAGCTCGTGGCAGCCTGCGTGTTTGAGCTACGATGGCGGGTTCCTGGCATGCATGCTTGACCTGCAGTATGGCCCGAATGAGGCCTCTGCAAGTGGCACATTAAGCTGTGTGGTGGATTTAGCCTTTGCTAGTACAAAACAAAACAAAACAAAAAAATGAGATTTCTGGGCTACACGCTGCTTTGATAGAAGCAGAGACCCACTATTTCTGAGAGTTGATGGCTCCCAGAGCTGTCGGAAAACGTAGCCATGTTGGGAAGCTGAGGTGAGCGGAGCCAGCAGCCACAGATGCTGCAGTTTAAAGCAATAGATTCACAATAAGACAGATTCAGATGTAATAGTTAACAATGTGTGTAAAAGATACGTATGCTTGAAAGAGACAAAAAAGGTGATATATAGAGTTATAGAAACAAATACATAGTTTTAAAAAATAAAGTCATTAAAGAGACAGTAAAGGTAGTATAAAAAATAAGCCACGTAAAAATGGATATTACACAGAGAATCTGGATTGTGTTGTCGTTGGGACTTTTAACTGCAGAAAAACATTTGATTGTAAAAGCTGTAGAGTTATGCCAAAATGTATATTTTAAAGATACCTTGACTTCAAAATTTGGATGTAAGGATATGTTGCTTTGGAAAAGAGTCTCTTTTGTTTCCACAGAAAGCCAGAGGCTATGGATTTGTTCAAGATTAAGATAAATCAGGTTTGACCAGCCAAGACCCCCTGAAGGTCTCCTATGACACCATGGCCCAGATGATCCAACATCCAGAATGGTTTAAAGGCATCTGGCTCAGACGATACAGCCTCATGGACTATTCCATAATTCTAAATTTTTTCTTGTTTCCCCACAAGATACAGCGCCCCCTTCCAAAAGGAAGTAGTAAGAGAAGCTACGCCCAAATTGCCAAATTATATGTAATTTTACTTTGTTAAGGTTAAAACCTTCCTTTTTGAAAAAAAAAAAGGGGGGGATGTGCTGTGGGATGTATGGCAAATGTGTTGCTAATAATCAATAAAACACTGATTGGCCGTTGGCTAGGCAGGAAGTGTAGGCGGGGCAAGGAGGAGAGTAAAGTGGGGAAGTGGAAGGCTGAGAGAGAGACACTGCCAGCCGCCATCAGGACAAGGAAGATGTAAGGTACCAGTAAGCCATGAGCCATGTGGCAAAGTAAAGATTAATAGAAATGGGCTAAATATAAGAGTAAGAGCTAGACAATAACAGGCCTGAGCTAATGGCCAAGCAGTTTAAATAATGTAAGAGTCTGTGTGTTTATTTTATAAGTGGGCTCTGAGACTGGCGGGACTTGGTGGTGGGAGCTGGAGAGAAATTATCCAGCAACAGAGCACTCTTCTACTCTACTGTGTTTCCTATAGGGCCAGAACAGTGACCTTGCTCAGAACAAGAGAACTGTGCTTCCTACACACACGGGCCATATCTCGTTCAACTCTGCTTAGGAAACTGACAAGAACAGTAGCTCCTCTTCAGTCCGATACACTGTACTTGCTGGGAACAGACGTGAGTGCTATTTGCACTGTGTATAGCAGTGGGAACACAATAGTGACTTTCCTTACCAGAAAACAACTCTTGCTCGTAGGACCAGAAACTGCATGTGATTCAACTCCATTTAGGACTGGGAAACAAACGCTAGCTCGCCTTACAAGAAACACACTCTGCTTTTAAGAAAAGAGCACTCTTCTACTCTACTGTGTTTCCTATAGGGAAAGAAGAGTGAGCTTGCTCAGAACAAAGAACTGTGCTTCCTACACACATGGCCGTATCTAGATCAATTCTGCTTAGGAACTTGACAAGAACAGTAGATCCTCTTCAGTCCAATACACTGTACTTGCTGCGATCAGACGCCAGTGCTATTTGTCCTGTGTATGGCAATGGCAGCGCAATAGTGACTCTTCTTACGAGAAAAGAACTCTTGCTCTTAGGACCAGAAACTGCATGGGATTCAACTCCATTTAGGACTGGGAAACAAACGCTAGCTCGCCTTACAAGAAACACACTCTGCTTTTGAGAAAAGAGCACTCTTCTACTCTACTGTGTTTCCTATGGGGTCCAAACAGTGAGCTTGCTCAGAACAAAAGAACTGTGATTCCTACACACATCGACCATATCTAGTTCAACTCTGCTTTGGAAACTGACAAGAACAGAAGCTGCTCTTCAGTCCAATGCACTGTAATAGCTGGAAACACACGCCAGTGCTATTTGCACTGCATATGTCAATGAGAGCACAATAGTGACTTTCCTTACCAGAAAACAACTCTTGCTCGTAGGACCAGAAACTGCATGTGATTCAACTCCAGTTAGGACTGGGAAACAAATGCTAGCTCGCCTTACATGAAACACACACTGCTTTTGAGAAAAGAGCACTCTTCTACTCTACTGTGTTTCCTATGGGGTCCGAAAAGTGAGCTTGCTCAGAACAAAAGAACTGTGCTTTCTACACACACGGGCCACATCTAGTTCACCTCTGCTTAGGAAACTGACATGAACAGTAGATCCTCTTCAGTCCAATACACTGTACTTGCTGGGAACAGATGCAAGTGCTATTTGCACTGTGTATGGCAATGGGAGCGCAATAGTGACTCTTCTTACCAGAAAAAAACTCTTGCTCGTAGGACCAAAAACTGCATGTGTCTCAACTCCATTTAGGACTGGGAAAGAAATGCTAGCTCGCCTTACAAGAAAAACACTCTGCTTTTGAGAAAAGAGCATTCTTCTAATATACTGTGTTTCCTATAGGGCCAGAACAGTGAGCTTCCTCAGAACAAAAGAACTGTGCTTCCTGCACACATGGGCCATATCTATTCAATTCTGCTTAGGAAACTGACAAGAACAGTAGATCCTCTTCAGTCCAATACACTGTACATGCTGGGAACAGACACCAGTACTATTTGCCCTGTGTATGACAATGGGAGCACAATAGTGACTCTTCTTACCAGAAAACAACTCTTGCTCCTAGGACCAGAAACTGCATGTGATTCACCTCCATTTAAGACTGGGAAACAAACGCTAGCTCGCCTTACAAGAAAAACACTCTGCTTTTGAGAAAAGAGCACTCTTCTACTCTTCTGTGTTTCCTATAGGGCCAGAACAGTGAGCTTGATCAGAACAAAAGAACTGTGCTTCCTTCACACGGACCATATCTAGTTCAACTCTGCTTAGGGAACTGACAGTACAGTAGCTCCTATTCAGTCCAATACACTGTACTTCCTGGGAACAGATGCGAGTGCTATTTGTAATGTGTATGGCAATGGGAGCGCAATAGTGACTTTCCTTACCAGAAAACAACTCTTGCTCGTAGGACCAGAAACTGCATGTGATTCAACTCCATTTAGGACTAGGAAACCAACGCTAGCTCGCCTTACAAGAAATACACTCTGCTTTTGAGAAAAGAGCACTGCTGTGGGATGTATGGCAAATGTGTTGCTAATTAATCAATAAAACACTGATTGGCCGTTGGCTAGGCAGGAAGTGTAGGCGGGGCAAGGAGGAGAATAAAGCGGGGAAGTGGAAGGCTGAGAGAGAGACACTGCCAGCCGCCATCAGGACAAGGAAGATGTAAGGTACCAGTAAGCCATGAGCCATGTGGCAAAGTAAAAATTAATAGAAATCGGCTAAATATAAGAGTAAGAGCTAGACAATAACAGGCCTTAGCTAATGGCCAAGCAGTTTAAATAATGTAAGAGTCTGTGTGTTTATTTTATAAGTGGGCTCTGAGACTGGCAGGACTTGGTGGTGGGAGCTGGAGAGAAATTCTCCAGCAGCAAATGGCGTCCAATGTGTTGGCAAGAGTTTCCACCTAAAAACTGAGAAAAAAGATTCTAAAACGGAGCTAAAAACAGCTCCTAGTTGTCTCTTTCAAGCTAGTGGCAGCCGGCGTGTTTGAGCTACTATGGCGGGTTCCTGGCATGCATGCTTGACCTGCAGTATGGTGCGAATGAGGCCTCTGCAAGTGGCACATTAAGCTGTGTGGTGGATTTAGCCTTTGCTAGTACAAAACAAAACAAAACAAAAAAAAAGAGATTTCTGGGCTACACGCTGCTTTGATAGAAGCAGAGACCCACTATTTCTGAGAGTTGATGGCTCCCAGAGCTGGCGGAAAACGTAGCCATATTGGGAAGCTGAGGTGGGCGGAGCCAGCAGCCACAGCTGCTGCAGTTTAAAGCAATAGATTCACAATAAGACAGATTCAGATGTAATAGTTTACAATGTGTGTAAAAGATACGTAGGCTTGAAAGAGACAAAAAAGGTGATATATAGAGTTATAGAAACAAATACATAGTTTTAAAAAATAAAGTCATTAAAGAGACAGTAAAGGTAGTATAAAAAATAAGCCACGTAAAAATGGATATTACACAGAGAATCTGGATTGTGTTGTCGTTGGGACTTTTAACTGCAGAAAAACATTTGATTGTAAAAGCTGTAGAGTTATGCCAAAATGTATATTTTAAAGATACCTTGACTTCAAAATTTGGATGTAAGGATATGTTGCTTTGGAAAAGAGTCTCTTTTGTTTCCACAGAAAGCCAGAGGCTATGGATTTGTTCAAGATTAAGATACATCAGGTTTGACCAGCCAAGACCCCCTGAAGGTCTCCTATGACACCATGGCCCAGATGATCCAACATCCAGAATGGTTTAAAGGCATCTGGCTCAGACGATACAGCCTCATGGACTATTCCATAATTCTAAATTTTTTTTTGTTTCCCCACAAGATACAGCGCCCCCTTCCAGCAGGAAGTAGTAAGAGAAGCTACGCCCAAATTGCCAAATTATATGTAATTTTATTTTGTTAAGGTTAAAACCTTCCTTTTTGAAAAAAAAAAAGGGGGAAGGGCTGTGGGATGTATGGCAAATGTGTTGCTAATTAATCAATAAAACACTGATTGGCCGTTGGCTAGGCAGGAAGTGTAGGCGGGGCAAGGAGGAGAATAAAGCGGGGAAGTGGAAGGCTGAGAGTGAGACACTGCCAGCCGCCATCAGGACAAGGAAGATGTAAGGTACCAGTAAGCCATGAGCCATGTGGCAAAGTAAAGATTAATAGAAATGGGCTAAATATAAGAGTAAGAGCTAGACAATAACAGGCCTGAGCTAATGGCCAAGCAGTTTAAATAATGTAAGAGTCTGTGTGTTTATTTTATAAGTGGGCTCTGAGACTGGCGGGACTTGGTGGTGGGAGCTGGAGAGAAATTATCCAGCAACAGAGCACTCTTCTACTCTACTGTGTTTCCTATAGGGCCAGAACAGTGACCTTGCTCAGAACAAGAGAACTGTGCTTCCTACACACACGGGCCATATCTCGTTCAACTCTGCTTAGGAAACTGACAAGAACAGTAGCTCCTCTTCAGTCCGATACACTGTACTTGCTGGGAACAGACGCGAGTGCTATTTGCACTGTGTATAGCAGTGGGAACACAATAGTGACTTTCCTTACCAGAAAACAACTCTTGCTCGTAGGACCAGAAACTGCATGTGATTCAACTCCATTTAGGACTGGGAAACAAACGCTAGCTCGCCTTACAAGAAACACACTCTGCTTTTAAGAAAAGAGCACTCTTCTACTCTACTGTGTTTCCTATAGGGAAAGAAGAGTGAGCTTGCTCAGAACAAAGAACTGTGCTTCCTACACACATGGCCGTATCTAGATCAATTCTGCTTAGGAACTTGACAAGAACAGTAGATCCTCTTCAGTCCAATACACTGTACTTGCTGCGATCAGACGCCAGTGCTATTTGTCCTGTGTATGGCAATGGCAGCGCAATAGTGACTCTTCTTACGAGAAAAGAACTCTTGCTCTTAGGACCAGAAACTGCATGGGATTCAACTCCATTTAGGACTGGGAAACAAACGCTAGCTCGCCTTACAAGAAACACACTCTGCTTTTGAGAAAAGAGCACTCTTCTACTCTACTGTGTTTCCTATGGGGTCCAAACAGTGAGCTTGCTCAGAACAAAAGAACTGTGATTCCTACACACATCGACCATATCTAGTTCAACTCTGCTTTGGAAACTGACAAGAACAGAAGCTGCTCTTCAGTCCAATGCACTGTAATAGCTGGAAACACACGCCAGTGCTATTTGCACTGCATATGTCAATGAGAGCACAATAGTGACTTTCCTTACCAGAAAACAACTCTTGCTCGTAGGACCAGAAACTGCATGTGATTCAACTCCAGTTAGGACTGGGAAACAAATGCTAGCTCGCCTTACATGAAACACACACTGCTTTTGAGAAAAGAGCACTCTTCTACTCTACTGTGTTTCCTATGGGGTCCGAAAAGTGAGCTTGCTCAGAACAAAAGAACTGTGCTTTCTACACACACGGGCCACATCTAGTTCACCTCTGCTTAGGAAACTGACATGAACAGTAGATCCTCTTCAGTCCAATACACTGTACTTGCTGGGAACAGATGCAAGTGCTATTTGCACTGTGTATGGCAATGGGAGCGCAATAGTGACTCTTCTTACCAGAAAAAAACTCTTGCTCGTAGGACCAAAAACTGCATGTGTCTCAACTCCATTTAGGACTGGGAAAGAAATGCTAGCTCGCCTTACAAGAAAAACACTCTGCTTTTGAGAAAAGAGCATTCTTCTAATATACTGTGTTTCCTATAGGGCCAGAACAGTGAGCTTCCTCAGAACAAAAGAACTGTGCTTCCTGCACACATGGGCCATATCTATTCAATTCTGCTTAGGAAACTGACAAGAACAGTAGATCCTCTTCAGTCCAATACACTGTACATGCTGGGAACAGACACCAGTACTATTTGCCCTGTGTATGACAATGGGAGCACAATAGTGACTCTTCTTACCAGAAAACAACTCTTGCTCCTAGGACCAGAAACTGCATGTGATTCACCTCCATTTAAGACTGGGAAACAAACGCTAGCTCGCCTTACAAGAAAAACACTCTGCTTTTGAGAAAAGAGCACTCTTCTACTCTTCTGTGTTTCCTATAGGGCCAGAACAGTGAGCTTGATCAGAACAAAAGAACTGTGCTTCCTTCACACGGACCATATCTAGTTCAACTCTGCTTAGGGAACTGACAGTACAGTAGCTCCTATTCAGTCCAATACACTGTACTTCCTGGGAACAGACGCGAGTGCTATTTGTAATGTGTATGGCAATGGGAGCGCAATAGTGACTTTCCTTACCAGAAAACAACTCTTGCTCGTAGGACCAGAAACTGCATGTGATTCAACTCCATTTAGGACTAGGAAACCAACGCTAGCTCGCCTTACAAGAAATACACTCTGCTTTTGAGAAAAGAGCACTGCTGTGGGATGTATGGCAAATGTGTTGCTAATTAATCAATAAAACACTGATTGGCCGTTGGCTAGGCAGGAAGTGTAGGCGGGGCAAGGAGGAGAATAAAGCGGGGAAGTGGAAGGCTGAGAGAGAGACACTGCCAGCCGCCATCAGGACAAGGAAGATGTAAGGTACCAGTAAGCCATGAGCCATGTGGCAAAGTAAAAATTAATAGAAATCGGCTAAATATAAGAGTAAGAGCTAGACAATAACAGGCCTTAGCTAATGGCCAAGCAGTTTAAATAATGTAAGAGTCTGTGTGTTTATTTTATAAGTGGGCTCTGAGACTGGCGGGACTTGGTGGTGGGAGCTGGAGAGAAATTCTCCAGCAGCAAATGGCGTCCAATGTGTTGGCAAGAGTTTCCACCTAAAAACTGAGAAAAAAGATTCTAAAACGGAGCTAAAAACAGCTCCTAGTTGTCTCTTTCAAGCTAGTGGCAGCCGGCGTGTTTGAGCTACTATGGCGGGTTCCTGGCATGCATGCTTGACCTGCAGTATGGCCCGAATGAGGCCTCTGCAAGTGGCACATTAAGCTGTGTGGTGGATTTAGCCTTTGCTAGTACAAAACAAAACAAAACAAAAAAAAAAGAGATTTCTGGGCTACACGCTGCTTTGATAGAAGCAGAGACCCACTATTTCTGAGAGTTGATGGCTCCCAGAGCTGGCGGAAAACGTAGCCATATTGGGAAGCTGAGGTGGGCGAAGCCAGCAGCCACAGCTGCTGCAGTTTAAAGCAATAGATTCACAATAAGACAGATTCAGATGTAATAGTTTACAATGTGTGTAAAAGATACGTAGGCTTGAAAGAGACAAAAAAGGTGATATATAGAGTTATAGAAACAAATACATAGTTTTAAAAAATAAAGTCATTAAAGAGACAGTAAAGGTAGTATAAAAAATAAGCCACGTAAAAATGGATATTACACAGAGAATCTGGATTGTGTTGTCGTTGGGACTTTTAACTGCAGAAAAACATTTGATTGTAAAAGCTGTAGAGTTATGCCAAAATGTATATTTTAAAGATACCTTGACTTCAAAATTTGGATGTAAGGATATGTTGCTTTGGAAAAGAGTCTCTTTTGTTTCCACAGAAAGCCAGAGGCTATGGATTTGTTCAAGATTAAGATAAATCAGGTTTGACCAGCCAAGACCCCCTGAAGGTCTCCTATGACACCATGGCCCAGATGATCCAACATCCAGAATGGTTTAAAGGCATCTGGCTCAGACGATACAGCCTCATGGACTATTCCATAATTCTAAATTTTTTTTTGTTTCCCCACAAGATACAGCGCCCCCTTCCAGCAGGAAGTAGTAAGAGAAGCTACGCCCAAATTGCCAAATTATATGTAATTTTATTTTGTTAAGGTTAAAACCTTCCTTTTTGAAAAAAAAAAAGGGGGAAGGGCTGTGGGATGTATGGCAAATGTGTTGCTAATTAATCAATAAAACACTGATTGGCCGTTGGCTAGGCAGGAAGTGTAGGCGGGGCAAGGAGGAGAATAAAGCGGGGAAGTGGAAGGCTGAGAGTGAGACACTGCCAGCCGCCATCAGGACAAGGAAGATGTAAGGTACCAGTAAGCCATGAGCCATGTGGCAAAGTAAAGATTAATAGAAATGGGCTAAATATAAGAGTAAGAGCTAGACAATAACAGGCCTGAGCTAATGGCCAAGCAGTTTAAATAATGTAAGAGTCTGTGTGTTTATTTTATAAGTGGGCTCTGAGACTGGCGGGACTTGGTGGTGGGAGCTGGAGAGAAATTATCCAGCAACAGAGCACTCTTCTACTCTACTGTGTTTCCTATAGGGCCAGAACAGTGACCTTGCTCAGAACAAGAGAACTGTGCTTCCTACACACACGGGCCATATCTCGTTCAACTCTGCTTAGGAAACTGACAAGAACAGTAGCTCCTCTTCAGTCCGATACACTGTACTTGCTGGGAACAGACGCGAGTGCTATTTGCACTGTGTATAGCAGTGGGAACACAATAGTGACTTTCCTTACCAGAAAACAACTCTTGCTCGTAGGACCAGAAACTGCATGTGATTCAACTCCATTTAGGACTGGGAAACAAACGCTAGCTCGCCTTACAAGAAACACACTCTGCTTTTAAGAAAAGAGCACTCTTCTACTCTACTGTGTTTCCTATAGGGAAAGAAGAGTGAGCTTGCTCAGAACAAAGAACTGTGCTTCCTACACACATGGCCGTATCTAGATCAATTCTGCTTAGGAACTTGACAAGAACAGTAGATCCTCTTCAGTCCAATACACTGTACTTGCTGCGATCAGACGCCAGTGCTATTTGTCCTGTGTATGGCAATGGCAGCGCAATAGTGACTCTTCTTACGAGAAAAGAACTCTTGCTCTTAGGACCAGAAACTGCATGGGATTCAACTCCATTTAGGACTGGGAAACAAACGCTAGCTCGCCTTACAAGAAACACACTCTGCTTTTGAGAAAAGAGCACTCTTCTACTCTACTGTGTTTCCTATGGGGTCCAAACAGTGAGCTTGCTCAGAACAAAAGAACTGTGATTCCTACACACATCGACCATATCTAGTTCAACTCTGCTTTGGAAACTGACAAGAACAGAAGCTGCTCTTCAGTCCAATGCACTGTAATAGCTGGAAACACACGCCAGTGCTATTTGCACTGCATATGTCAATGAGAGCACAATAGTGACTTTCCTTACCAGAAAACAACTCTTGCTCGTAGGACCAGAAACTGCATGTGATTCAAATCCAGTTAGGACTGGGAAACAAATGCTAGCTCGCCTTACATGAAACACACACTGCTTTTGAGAAAAGAGCACTCTTCTACTCTACTGTGTTTCCTATGGGGTCCGAAAAGTGAGCTTGCTCAGAACAAAAGAACTGTGCTTTCTACACACACGGGCCACATCTAGTTCACCTCTGCTTAGGAAACTGACATGAACAGTAGATCCTCTTCAGTCCAATACACTGTACTTGCTGGGAACAGACGCGAGTGCTATTTGCACTGTGTATGGAATTTGGAGCGCAATAGTGACTCTTCTTACCAGAAAACAACTCTTGCACGTAGGAAAAAAAACTGCCTGTGACTCAACTCCATTTATGACTGGGAAACAAACGCTAGCTCGCCTTACAAGAAACACACTCTGCTTTAGAGAAAAGAGCACTCTTCTACTCTACTGTGTTTCCTATAGGGCCAGAACAGTGAGCTTGCTCAGAACAAGAGAACTGTGCTTCCTACACACACGGGCAATATCTCGTTCAACTCTGCTTAGGAAACTGACAAGAACAGTAGCTCCCCTTCAGTCCGATACACTGTACTTGCTGGGAACAGACGCGAGTGCTATTTGCACTGTGTATGGCAGTGGGAACACAATAGTGACTTTCCTTACCAGAAAACAACTCTTGCTCGTAGGACCAGAAACTGCATGTGATTCAACTCCATTTAGAACTGGGAAACAAACGCTAGCTCGCCTTACAAGAAACACACTCTGCTTTTGAGAAAAGACCACTCTTCTACTCTACTGTGTTTCCTATAGGGAAAGAAGAGTGAGCTTGCTCAGAACAAAGAACTGTGCTTCCTACACACATGGCCGTATCTAGATCAATTCTGCTTAGGAACTTGACAAGAACAGTAGATCCTCTTCAGTCCAATACACTGTACTTGCTGCGATCAGACGCCAGTGCTATTTGTCCTGTGTATGGCAATGGCAGCGCAATAGTGACTCTTCTTACGAGAAAAGAACTCTTGCTCTTAGGACCAGAAACTGCATGGGATTCAACTCCATTTAGGACTGGGAAACAAACGCTAGCTCGCCTTACAAGAAACACACTCTGCTTTTGAGAAAAGAGCACTCTTCTACTCTACTGTGTTTCCTATGGGGTCCAAACAGTGAGCTTGCTCAGAACAAAAGAACTGTGATTCCTACACACATCGACCATATCTAGTTCAACTCTGCTTTGGAAACTGACAAGAACAGAAGCTGCTCTTCAGTCCAATGCACTGTAATAGCTGGAAACACACGCCAGTGCTATTTGCACTGCATATGTCAATGAGAGCACAATAGTGACTTTCCTTACCAGAAAATAACTCTTGCTCGTAGGACCAGAAACTGCATGTGATTCAACTCCAGTTAGGACTGGGAAACAAATGCTAGCTCGCCTTACATGAAACACACACTGCTTTTGAGAAAAGAGCACTCTTCTACTCTACTGTGTTTCCTATGGGGTCCGAAAAGTGAGCTTGCTCAGAACAAAAGAACTGTGCTTTCTACACACACGGGCCACATCTAGTTCACCTCTGCTTAGGAAACTGACATGAACAGTAGATCCTCTTCAGTCCAATACACTGTACTTGCTGGGAACAGACGCGAGTGCTATTTGCACTGTGTATGGAATTTGGAGCGCAATAGTGACTCTTCTTACCAGAAAACAACTCTTGCACGTAGGAAAAAAAACTGCCTGTGACTCAACTCCATTTATGACTGGGAAACAAACGCTAGCTCGCCTTACAAGAAACACACTCTGCTTTAGAGAAAAGAGCACTCTTCTACTCTACTGTGTTTCCTATAGGGCCAGAACAGTGAGCTTGCTCAGAACAAGAGAACTGTGCTTCCTACACACACGGGCAATATCTCGTTCAACTCTGCTTAGGAAACTGACAAGAACAGTAGCTCCCCTTCAGTCCGATACACTGTACTTGCTGGGAACAGACGCGAGTGCTATTTGCACTGTGTATGGCAGTGGGAACACAATAGTGACTTTCCTTACCAGAAAACAACTCTTGCTCGTAGGACCAGAAACTGCATGTGATTCAACTCCATTTAGAACTGGGAAACAAACGCTAGCTCGCCTTACAAGAAACACACTCTGCTTTTGAGAAAAGACCACTCTTCTACTCTACTGTGTTTCCTATAGGGAAAGAACAGTGAGCTTGCTCAGAACAAAGAACTGTGCTTCCTACACACATGGCCGTATCTAGTTTAATTCTGCTTAGGAACCTGACAAGAACAGTAGATCCGCTTCAGTCCAATACCCGGTACATGCTGGGAACAGACGCCAGTGCTATTTGCCCTGTGTAAAACAATGGGAGCACAATAGTGACTCTTCTTACAAGAAAACAACTCTTGCTCGTAGGAACAGAAACTGCATGTGATTCAACTCCATTTAGGACTGGAAAACAAACACTAGCTCGCATTACAAGAAACACACTCTGCTTTTGAAAAAAGAGCACTCTTCTACTCTACTGTGTTTCCTATGTGGTCTGAACAGTGAGCTTGCTCAGAACAAAAAAACTGTGCTTCCTCCACACACGGCCATATCTAGTTCAATTCTGATTAGGAACCTGACATGAACAGTAGATCCCCTTCAGTCCAATACACTGTACTTGCTGGGAACAGACAACAGTGCTATTTGTCCTGTGTATGGCAATGGCAGCACAATAGTGACTTGTCTTACCAGAAAACAACTCTTTCTCGTAGGACCAAAAACTGCATGTGACTCAACTCCATTTAGGACTGGGAAACAAATGCGAGCTCGCCTTACAAGAAACACACTCTGCTTTAGAGAAAAGAGCACTGTTCTACTCTACTGTGTTTCCTATAGGGCCAGAAGAGTGAGCTTGCTCAGAACATAATAACTGTGCTTCCTACACACACGGGCCATATCTAGTTCAACTCTGCTTATAAACCTGACAAGAACAGTAGATCCTCTTCAGTCCAATACACTGTACATGCTGGGAACAGACGCCAGTGCTATTTGCCCTGTGTATGACAATGGGAGCACAATAGTGACTCTTCTTGCCAGAAAACAACTCTTGCTCGTAGGACCAGAAACTGCATGAGATTCAACTCCATTTATGACTGGGAGACAAACGCAAGCTCACCTTACAAGAAAAACACTCTGCTTTAGAGAAAAGAGCACTCTTCTACTCTACTGTGTTTCCTATGGGGTCCAAACAGTGAACTTGCTCAGAACAAAAGAACTGTGCTTCCTACACACACGGGCCATATCTCGTTCAACTCTGCTTAGGAAACTTACAAGAACAGTGGCTCCTCTTCAGTTCGATACACTGTACTTGCTGGGAACAGACACGAGTGCTATTTGCACTGTGTATGGCAATGGGAGCGCAATAGTGACTTCCTTACCATAAAAAAACTCTTGCTCGTAGGACTAGAAACTGCATGTGATTCAACTCCATTTAGGACTGGGAAACAAACACGAGCTTGCCTTACAAGAAACACATTCTGCTTTTGAGAAAAGAGCACTCTTCTAATCTAATGTGTTTCCTATAAGGCCAGAACAGTGAGTTGCTGAGAACAAAAGAACTGTGCTTCCTACACACACGGACCATATCTAGTTCAACTCTGCTTAGGAAACTGACAAGAACAGTAGCTCCTATTCAGTCCAATACACTGTACTTGCTGGGAACAGACGCGAGTGCTATTTGCACTGTGTATGGCAATTGGAGCGCAATAGTGACTCTTCTACCAGAAAACAACTCTTGCTCGTAGGAACAAAAACTGCATGTGACTCAACTCCATTTAAGACTGGGAAACAAACGCGAGCTCGCCTTACAAGAAACACACTCTGCTTTTCAGAAAAGAGCACTCTTCTACTCTACTGTGTTTCCTATAGGGCCAAAACAGTGAGCTTGCTCAGAAAAAAAAACCGTGCTTCCTACACACACGGGCCATATCTAGTTCAACTCTGCTTAGGAAACTGACAAGAACAGTAGCTCCTCTTCAGTCCGATACACTGTAATAGCTGGGAACACATGCGAGTGCTAGTTGCACTGTGTATGTCAATGGGAGCACAATAGTGACTTTCCTTACCAGAAAACAACTCTTGCTCGTAGGACCAGAAACTGCATGTGATTCAACTCCATTTAGGACTGGGAAACAAATGCTAGCTTGCCTTACATGAAACACACACTGCTTTTGAGAAAAGAGCACTCTTCTACTCTACTGTGCTTCCTATAGGGCCAGAACAGTGAACTTGCTCAGAACAAATGAACTGTGCTTCCTACACACATGGACCATATCTAGTTCAACTCTGCTTAGGAAACTGACAAGAACAGTAGCTCCTCTTCAGTCCAATACACTGTACTTGCTGGGAACAGACGCCAGTGCTCGTTGCCCTGTGTATGACAATGGGAGCACAATAGTGACTCTTCTTGCCAGAAAACAACTCTTGCTCGTAGGACCAGAAACTGCATGTGATTCAACTCCATTTAGGACTGGGAAACAAACGCTAGCTCGCCTTACAAGAAACACACTCGGCTTTTGAGAAAAGAGCACTCTTCTACTCTACTGTGTTTCCTATGGGGTCCAAACAGTGAGCTTGCTCAGAACAAAAGAACTGTGTTTCCTACACACATGGACCAGATCTAGTTCAACTCTGCTTAGGAAACTGACAAGAAAAGTATCTCCTATTCAGTCCAATACACTGTACTTGCTGGGAACAGACGCATGTGCTATTGGTCCTGTGTATGGCAATGGGAACGCAATAGTGACTATTCTTACCATAAAACAACTCATGCTCGTAGGACCAGAAACTGCATGTGATTCCACTCCATTTAGGACTAGGAAACAAACGTTAGTTCGCCTTACAAGAAACACACTCTGCTTTAGAGAAAAGAGCACTCTTCTACTCTACTGTGTTTCCTATGGGGTCCAAACAGTGAGCTTGCTCAGAACAAAAGAACTGTGCTTCCTACACACACGGACCATATCTAGTTCAACTCTCCTTAGGAAACTGACAAGAACAGTAGCTTCTCTTCAGTCCGATACACTGTACTTGCTGGGAACAGACGTGAGTGCTATTTCCACTGTGTATGGCAATGGGAGCGCTATAGTGACTATCCTTACCAGAAAACAACTCTTGCTCGTAGGACCAGAAACTGCATGTGATTCAAATCCATTTAGGAATGGGAAACAAACGGTAGCTTGCCTTACAAGAAACACACTCTGCTTTTGAGAAAAGAGCACTCTTCTACTCTACTGTGTTTCCTATGGGGTCCGAACAGTGAGCTTGCTCAGAACAAAAGCACTGTGCTTCCTACACACATGGCCATATCTATTTCAATTCTGCTTAAAAACCTGACAAGAACAGTAGATCCTCTTCAGTCCAATACACTGTACTTGCTGGGAACAGACGCCAGTACTATTTGTCCTGTGTATGGCAATGGCAGCGCAATAGTGACTCTTCTTACCATAAAACAACTCTTGCTTGTAGGACCAGAAACTGCATGTGATTCAACTCCATTTAGGACTAGGAAACAAACGCTAGCTCGCCTTACAAGAAACACACTCTGCTTTAGAGAAAAGAGCACTCTTCTACTCTACTGTGTTTCCTATAGGGCCAGAACAGTGAGCTTGCTCAGAACAAAAGAACTGTGCTTCCTATACACACGGGCCATATCTAGTTCAACTCTGCTTAGGAAACTGACAAGAACAGTAGCTCCTCTTCGGTCTGATACACTGTAATTCCTGGGATCAGACGCGAGGGCTATTTGTACTGTGTATGGCAATGGGAGCGCAATAGTGACTTTCCTTACCAGAAAACAACTCTTGCGCGTAGGACCAGAAACTGCATGTGATTCAACTCCATTTAGGTCTGGGAAACAAAAGCTAGCTCGACTTACAAGAAACACACTCTGCTTTTGAGAAAAGAGCACTCTTCTACTCTACTGTGTTTCTTATGGGGTCCGAACAGTGAGCTTGCTCAGAACAAAAGAACTGTGCTTCCTACACACACGGCCATATCTAGTTCAATTCTGCTTAGGAACCTGACAAGAACAGTAGATCCTATTCAGTCCAATACACTGTACTTGCTGGGAACAGACGCATGTGCTATTCGTCCTGTGTATGGCAATGGGAGCACAATAGTGACTTTCCTTACCATAAAACAACTCATGCTCATAGGACCAGAAACTGCATGTGATTCAACTCCATTTAGGACTGGGATACAAACGCTAGCTCGCCTTACAAGAAACACACTCTGCTTTAGAGGAAAGAGCACTCTTCTACTCTACTGTGTTTCCTATGGGGTCCAAACAGTGAGCTTGCTCAGAACAAAAGAACTGTGCTTCCTACACACACGGACCATATGTAGTTCAACTCTGCTTAGGAAACTGACAAGAACAGTAGCTCCTCTTCAGTCCAATACACTGTACTTGCTGGGAACAGACGTGAGTGCTATTTGCACTGTTTATGGCAATGGGCGCACAATAGTGACTTTCCTTACCAGAAAACAACTCTTTCTCATAGGACCAGAAACTGCATGTGATTCAACTCCATTTAGGAATGGGAAACAAACGGTAGCTCTCCTTACAAGAAATACACTCTGCTTTTGAGAAAAGAGCACTCTTCTACTCTACTGTGTTTCCTGTGGGGTCCAAACAGTGAGCTTGCTCAGAACAAAAGAACTGCGCTTCCTACACACACGGACCATATGTAGTTCAACTCTGCTTAGGAAACTGACAAGAACAGTAGCTCCTCTTCAGTCCAATACACTATACTTGCTGGGAACAGATGCGAGTGCTATTTGCACTGTGTATGGCAATGAGAACGCAATAGTGACTTTCCTTACCAGAAAACAACTCTTGCTCGTAGGACCACAAACTGCATGTGATTCAACGCCATTTAGGACTGGGAAACAAATGCTAGCTCGCCTTAAAAAACACACTCTGCTTTTGCGAATAGAGCACTCTTCTACTCTACTGTGTTTCCTATAGGGTCCAAACAGTGAGCTTGCTCAGAACAAAAGAACTGTGCTTCCTACACACATGGACCATATCTAGTTCAACTCTGCTTAGGAAACTGACAAGAACAGTAGCTCCTGTTCAGTCCAATACACTGTACTTGCTGTGCACAGATGCGAGTGCTATTTGCACTGTGTATGGCAATTGGAGCACAATAGTGACTCTTCTTACAGAAAACAACTCTTGCTCGTAGGACCAAAAACTGCATGTGACTCAACTCTATTTAGGACTGGGAAACAAATGTGAGCTCGCCTTACAAGAAATAGACTCTACTTTAGAGAAAAGAGCACTCTTCTACTCTACTGTGTTTCCTAAATGGCCAGAACAGTGAGCTTGCTCAGAACATAATAACTGTGCTTCCTACACACCGGCCATATCTAGGTCAACTCTGCTTAGGAACATGACAAGAATAGGAGATCCTCTTCAGTCCAATACACTGTACTTGCTGGGAACAGACGCGAGTGCTATTTGCACTGTGTATGGCAATGAGAGCGCAATAGTGACTTTCCTTACCAGAAAACAACTCTTGCTCATAGGACTACAAACTGCATGTGATTCAACGCCATTTAGGACTGGGAAACAAATGCTAGCTCGCCTTACAAGAAACACACTCTGCTTTTGAGAAAAGAGCACTCTTCTACTCTACGGTGTTCCCTATGTGGTCCGAACAGTGAGCTTGCTCAGAACAAAAGAACTGTGTTTTCTACACACGGGCCATATCTAGTTCAATTCTGCTAGGAACCTGACAAGAACAGTAGATCCTCTTCAGTCCAATACACTGTACTTGCTGGGAACAGACAACAGTGCTATTTGTCATGTGTATGGCAATGGCAGCGCAATAGTGACTATTCTTACCATAAAACAACTCTTGCTCATAGGACCAGAAACTGCATATGATTCAACTCCATTTAGGACTGGGAAACAAACGCTAGCTCGCCTTACAAGAAACACACTCTGCTTTAGAGAAAAGAGCACTCTTCTACTCTACAGTGTTTCCTATAGGGCCAGAACAGTGAGCTTATTCAGAACAAAAGAACTGTGCTTCCTACACACGGGCCATGTCTAGTTCAACTCTGCTTAGGAAACTGACAAGAACAGTAGCTCCTATTCAGTCCAATACACTGTACTTGCTGGGAACAGACGTGAGTGCTATTTGCACTGTGTATGGCATTTGGAGCGCAATAGTGACTCTTCTTACCAGAAAACAACTCTTGCTCGTAGGACCAAAAACTGCCTGTGACTCAAATCTATTTAGGACTGGGAAACAAATGCGAGCTCACCTTACAAGAAATACACTCTACTTTAGAGAAAAGAGCACTCTTCAACTCTACTATGTTTCCTAAGGGCCAGAACAGTGAGCTTGCTCAGAATATAATAACTATACTTCCTAAACACACAGGCCATATCTATTTCAACTCTGCTTAGAAACCTGACAAGAACAGTAGATCTTCTTCAGTCCAATACACTGTACTTGCTGGGAACAGACGCGAGTGCTATTTGCACTGTGTATGGCAATGAGAGCGCAATAGTGACTTTCCTTACCATAAAACAACTCTTGCTCGTAGGACCAGAAACTGCATGTGTTCAACTCCATTTAGGACTGGGAAACAAACGCTAGCTTGCCTTACAAAAAACACACTCTGCTTTTGAGAAAAGAGCACTCTTCTACTCTACTGCGTATTCTATAATGCCAGAACAGTGAGCTTTCTCAGAACAAAAGAACTGTGCTTCCTACACACAGGGGCCATATCTAGTTCTTCTCTGCTTAGGAAACTGACAAGAACAGTAGCTCCTCTTCAGTCCAATACACTGTACTTGCTGGGAAGAGACGCGAGTGCTATTTGCACTGTGTATGGCAATAAGAGCGCAATAGTGACTTTCCTTACCAGAAAACATCTCTTGCTCGTAGGACCAGAAAGTGCATGTGATTCAACTCCATTTAGGACTGGGAAACAAATGCTAGCTTGCCTTACAAAAAACTCACTCTGCTTTTGAGAAAAGAGCACTCTTCTCCTCTACTGTGTTTCCTATGGGGTCTGAACAGTGAGCTTGCTCAGAACAAAAGAACTGTGCTTCCTACACACACAGGCATATCTAGTTCAATTCTGCTTAAGAATCTGACAAGAACAGTAGATTCTCTTCAGTCCAATACACTGTACTTGCTGCGATCAGACGCCAGTGCTATTTGTCCTGTGTATGGCAATGGCAGCGCAATAGTGACTCTTCTTACCAGAAAACAACTCTTGCTCATAGTACCAGAAACTGCATGGGTTTCAACTCCATTTAGGACTGCGAAACAAACGCTAGCTCGCCTTATAAGAAAAACACTCTGCTTTAGAGAAAAGAGCACTATTCTACTCTACTGTGTTTCCTATAGGGTCCAAACAGTGAGCTTGCTCAGAACAAAAGAACTGTGCTTCCTACACACATGGACCATATCTAGTTCAACTCTGCTTAGGAAACTGACAAGAACAGTAGCTCCTGTTCAGTCCAATACACTGTACTTGCTGGGCACAGATGCGAGTGCTATTTGCACTGTGTATGGCAATTGGAGCACAATAGTGACTCTTCTTACAGAAAACAACTCTTGCTCGTAGGACCAAAAACTGCATGTGACTCAACTCTATTTAGGACTGGGAAACAAATGTGAGCTCGCCTTACAAGAAATAGACTCTACTTTAGAGAAAAGAGCACTCTTCTACTCTACTGTGTTTCCTATAGGGCCAGAACAGTGAGCTTGCTCAGAACAAAAGAACTGTGCTTCCTACACACGGGCCATATCTAGTTCAACTCTGCTTAGGAAACTGACAAGAACAGTAGATCCTCTTCATTCCAATACACTGTACTTGCTGGGAACAGACGCGAGTGCTATTTGCACTGTGTATGGCATTTGGAGCGCAATAGTGACTCTTCTTACCAGAAAACAACTCTTGCTCGTAGGACCAAAAACTGCCTGTGACTCAACTCTATTTAGGACTGGGAAACAATTCGAGCTCGCCTTACAAGAAATACACTCTACTTTAGAGAAAAGAGCACTCTTCTACTCTACTGTGTTTCCTATAGGGCCAGAACATTGAGCTTGCTCAGAACATAATAATTGTGCTTCCTACACACCGGCCATATCTTGTTCAACTCTGCTTAGGAACCTGACAAGAACAGAAGATCCTCTTCAGTCCAATACAAAGTACTTGCTGGGAACAGACGCCAGTGCTATTTGCACTGTGTATGGCAATGAGAGCGCAATAGTGACTTTCCTTACCAGAAAAAAACTCTTGCTCATAGGACTACAAACTGCATGTGATTCAACGCCATTTAGGACTGGGAAACAAATGCTAGCTCGCCTTACAAGAAACACACTCTGCTTTTGAGAAAAGAGCACTCTTCTACTCTACGGTGTTTCCTATGTGGTCCGAACAGTGAGCTTGCTCAGAACAAAAGAACTGTGCTTCCTACACACACGGCCATATCTAGTTCAATTCTGCTAGGAACCTGACAAGAACAGTAGATCCTCTTCAGTCCAATACACTGTACTTGCTAGGAACAGACAACAGTGCTATTTGTCATAAGTATGGCAATGGCAGCGCAATAGTGACCATTCTTACCATTAAACAACTCTTGCTCGTAGGACCAGAAACTGCATGTGATTCCATTCCATTTAGGACTGGGAAACAAACGCTAGCTCGCATTACAAGAAACACACTCTGCTCTAGAGAAAAGAGCACTCTTCTACTCTACTGTGTTTCCTATGGGGTGCAAACAGTGAGCTTGCTCAGAACAAAAGAACTGTGCTTCCACACACGGACCATATGTAGTTCAACTCTGCTTAGGAAACTGACAAGAACAGTAGCTCCTCTTCAGTCCAATACACTGTACTTGCTGGGAACAGATGCGAGTGCTATTTGCACTGTGTATGGCAATGGGAGCACAATGTGACTTTCCTTACCAGAAAACAACTCTTGTTCGAAGGACCAGAAACTGCATGTGATTCAACTCCATTTAGGACTGGGAAACAAACGATAGCTCGCCTTACAAGAAACACACTCTGCTTTAAAGAAAAGAGCACTCATCTACTCTACTGTGTTTCCTATAGGGCCAGAACAGTGAGCTTGCTCAGAACATAAGAACTGTGCATCCTACACACACGGGCCATATCTAGTTCAACTCTGCTTAGAAAACTGACAAGAACAGTAGCTCCTCTTCAGTCTGATACACTGTACTTGCTGGGAACAGACGCGAGTGCTATTTGCACTGTGTATGGCAATGAGAGCACAATAGTGACTTTCCTTACCAGAAAACAACTCTTGCTCACAGGACTACAAACTGCATGTGAATCAACTCCATTTAGGACTGGGAAGCAAAAGCTAGCTCGCCTTACAAGAAACACACTCTGCTTTTGAGAAAAGAGCACTCTTCTACTCTACGGTGTTTCCTACGGGGTCCAAACAGTGAGCTTGCTCAGAACAAAAGAACTGTGCTTCCTACACACGGGCCATATCTAGTTCAACTCTGCTTAGGAAACTGACAAGAACAGTACCTCCTGTTCAGTCCAATACACTGTACTTGCTGGGCACAGATGCGAGTGCTATTTGCACTGTGTATGGCATTTGGAGCGCAATAGTGACTCTTCTTACCAGAAAACAACTCTTGCTCGTAGGACCAAAAACTGCCTGTGACTCAACTCTATTTAGGACTGGGAAACAAATGCGAGCTCGCGTTACAGAAATACACTCTACTTTAGAGAAAAGAGCACTCTTCTACTCTACTGTGTTTCCTATAGGGCCAGAACATTGAGCTTGCTCAGAACATAATAACTGTGCTTCCTACACACCGGCCATATCTAGTTCAACTCTGCTTAGGAACCTGACAAGAACAGAAGATCCTCTTCAGTCCAATACAAAGTACTTGCTGGGAACAGACGCCAGTGCTATTTGCACTGTGTATGGCAATGAGAGCGCAATAGTGACTTTCCTTACCAGAAAACAACTCTTGCTCATAGGACTACAAACTGCATGTGATTCAACGCCATTTAGGACTGGGAAACAAATGCTAGCTCGCCTTACAAGAAACACACTCTGCTTTTGAGAAAAGAGCACTCTTCTACTCTACGGTGTTTCCTATGTGGTCCGAACAGTGAGCTTGCTCAGAACAAAAGAACTGTGCTTCCTACACACACGGCCATATCTAGTTCAATTCTGCTAGGAACCTGACAAGAACAGTAGATCCTCTTCAGTCCAATACACTGTACTTGCTGGGAACAGACAACAGTGCTATTTGTCATGTGTATGGCAATGGCAGCGCAATAGTGACTATTCTTACCATTAAACAACTCTTGCTCATAGGACCAGAAACTGCATGTGATTCCATTCCATTTAGGACTGGGAAACAAACGCTAGCTCGCATTACAAGAAACACACTCTGCTCTAGAGAGAAGAGCACTCTTCTACTCTACTGTGTTTCCTATGGGGTGCAAACAGTGAGCTTGCTCAGAACAAAAGAACTGTGCTTCCACACACGGACCATATGTAGTTCAACTCTGCCTAGGAAACTGACAAGAACAGTAGCTCCTCTTCAGTCCAATACACTGTACTTGCTGGGAACAGACGCGAGTGCTATTTGCACTGTGTATGGCAATGGGAGCACAATGTGACTTTCCTTACCAGAAAACAACTCTTGTTCGAAGGACCAGAAACTGCATGTGATTCAAATCCATTTAGGACTGGGAAACAAACGATAGCTCGCCTTACAAGAAACACACTCTGCTTTAAAGAAAAGAGCACTCATCTACTCTACTGTGTTTCCTATAGGGCCAGAACAGTGAGCTTGCTCAGAACATAAGAACTGTGCATCCTACACACACGGGCCATATCTAGTTCAACTCTGCTTAGGAAACTGACAAGAACAGTAGCTCCTCTTCAGTCTGATACACTGTACTTGCTGGGAACAGACGCGAGTGCTATGTGCACTGTGTATGGCAATGGGAGCGCAATAGTGACTTTCCTTACCAGAAAACAACTCTTGCTCGTAGGACCAGAAACTGCATGTGATTCAACACCATTTAGGACTGGGAAACAAACGCTAGCTTGCCTTACAAGAAACACACTCTGCTTTTGAGAAAAGAGCACTCTTCTACTCTACTGTGTTTCCAATGGGGTCCGAACAGTGAGCTTGCTCAGAACAAAAGAACTGTGCTTCCTACACACATGGCCATATCTAGTTCAATTCTGCTTAGGAACCTGACAAGAACAGTAGATCCTCTTCAGTTCAATACACTGTACTTGCTGGGAACAGACGCCAGTGCTATTTGTCCTGTGTATGGCAATGGCAGTGCAATAGTGACTCTTCTTACCATAAAACAACTCTTGCTCATAGGACCAGAGACTGCATGTGATTCAACTCCATTTAGGACTGGGAAACAAACGCTAGCTCGCCTTACAAGAAACACACTCTGCTTTAGAGAAAAGAGCACTCTTCTACTCTACAGTGTTTCCTATAGGGCCAGAACAGTGAGCTTATTCAGAACAAAAGAACTGTGCTTCCTACACACGGGCCATGTCTAGTTCAACTCTGCTTAGGAAACTGACAAGAACAGTAGCTCCTATTCAGTCCAATACACTGTACTTGCTGGGAACAGACGTGAGTGCTATTTGCACTGTGTATGGCATTTGGAGCGCAATAGTGACTCTTCTTACCAGAAAACAACTATTGCTCGTAGGACCAAAAACTGCCTGTGACTCAATTCTATTTAGGACTGGGAAACAAATGCGAGCTCACCTTACAAGAAATACACTCTACTTTAGAGAATAGAGCACTCTTCAACTCTACTATGTTTCCTATAGGGCCAGAACAGTGAGCTTGCTCAGAATATAATAACTATGCTTCCTAAACACACAGGCCATATCTATTTCAACTCTGCTTAGGAACCTGACAAGAACAGTAGATCTTCTTCAGTCCAATACACTGTACTTGCTGGGAACAGACGCGAGTGCTATTTGCACTGTGTATGGCAATGAGAGCGCAATAGTGACTTTCCTTACCAGAAAACAACTCTTGCTCGTAGGACCAGAAACTGCATGTATTCAACTCCATTTAGGACTGGGAAACAAACGCTAGCTTGCCTTACAAAAAACACACTCTGCTTTTGAGAAAAGAGCACTCTTCTACTCTACTGTGTTTCCTATGGGTCCGAACAGTGAGCTTGCTCAGAACAAAAGAACTGTGCTTCCTACACACACGGCCATATCTAGTTCAATTCTGCTTAGGAACCTGACAAGAACAGTAGATCCTCTTCAGTCCAATACACTGTACTTGCTGCGAACAGACGCCAGTGCTATTTGCCCTGTGTATGGCAATGGCAGCGCGATAGTGATTCTTCTTACCAGAAAACAACTCTTGCTCGTAGTACCAGAAACTGCATGGGTTTCAACTCCATTTAGGAATGCGAAACAAACGCTAGCTCGCCTTACAAGAAACACTCTGCTTTAGAGAAAAGAGCACTCTTCTACTCTACTGTGTTTCCTATGGGGTCCAAACAGTGAGCTTGCTCGGAACAAAAGAACTGTGCTTCCTACAACACACGGATAATATCTAGTTCAACTCTGCTTAGGAAACTGACAAGAACAGTAGCTCCTCTTCAGTCCGATACACTGTACTTGCTTGGAACAGACGCCAGTGCTATTTGTCCTGTGTATGGCAATGGCAGCGCAATAGTGACTATTCTTACCATAAAACAACTCTTGCTCATAGGAACAGAAACTGCATGTGATTCCACTCCATTTAGGACTGGGAAACAAACGCTAGCTTGCATTACAAGAAACACACTCTGCTTTAGAAAAAAGAGCATTCTTCTCCTCTACTGGGTTTCCTATGGCGTCCAAAGAGTGAGCTTGCTCAGAACAAAGGAACTGTGCTTCCTACACACACGGGCCATATCTATTTCAACTCTGCTTAGGAACCTGACAAGAACAGTAGATCCTCTTCAGTCCAATACACTGTACTTGCTGGGAACAGACACGAGTGCTATTTGCACTGTGTATGGCAATGAGAGCACAATAGTGTCTTTCCTTTCCAGAAAACAACTCTTGCTCATAGGACTACAAACTGCATGTGATTCAACTCCATTTAGGACTGGGAAACAAATGCTAACTCGCCTTACAAGAAACACACTCTGCTTTTGAAAAAAGAGCACTCTTCTACTCTACGGTGTTTCCTATGGGGTCCAAACAGTGAGCTTGCTCAGAACAAAAGAACTGTGCTTCCTACACACATGGACCATATCTAGTTCAACTCTGCTTAGGAAACTGACAAGAACAGTCGCTCCTGTTCAGTCCAATACACTGTACTTGTTGGGCACAGATGCGAGTCCTATTTGCACTGTGTATGGCAATTGGAGCACAATAGTGACTCTTCTTACAGAAAACACCTCTTGCTCGTAGGACCAAAAACTGCATGTGACTCAACTCCATTTAGGACTGGGAAACAAACGCGAGCTCGCCTTACAAAAAACACACTCTGCTTTAGAGAAAAGAGCACTCTTCTACTCTACTGTGTTTCCTATAGGGCCAGAACAGTGAGCTTGCTCAGAACAAAAGAACTGTGCTTCCTACACACGGGCCATATCTAGTTCAACTCTGCTTAGGAAACTGACAAGAACAGTAGATCCTCTTCAGTCCAATACACTGTACTTGCTGGGAACAGACGCGAGTGCTATTTGCACTGTGTATGGCATTTGGAGCGCAATAGTGACTCTTCATACCAGAAAACAACTCTTGCTCGTAGGACCAAAAACTGCCTGTGACTCAACTCTATTTAGGACTGGGAAACAAATGCGAGCTCGCCTTACAAGAAATACACTCTACTTTAGAGAAAAGAGCACTCTTCTACTCTACTGTGTTTCCTATTGGGCCAGAACAGTGAGCTTGCTCAGAACATAATAACTGTGCTTCCTACACACCGGCCATATCTAGTTCAACTCTGCTTAGGAACCTGACAAGAACAGTAGCTCCTCTTCAGTGTGAAACACTGTACTTGCTGGGAACAGACTCGAGTGCTATTTGCACTGTGTATGGCAATGGGAACGCAATAGTGATTTTCCTTACCAGAAAACAACTCTTGCTCGTAGGACCAGAAACTGCATGTGATTCAACTCCATTTAGGACTAGGAAACAAACGCTAGCTTGCCTTACAAGAAACACACTCTGCTTTTGAGAAAAGAGCACTCTTCTACTCTACTGTGTTTCCTATGGGGTCCGAACCGTGAGCTTGCTCAGAACAAAAGAACTGTGTTTCCTACACACATGGCCATATCTAGTTCAATTCTGCTTAGGAACCTGACAAGAACAGTAGATCCTCTTCAGTTCAATACACTGTACTTGCTGGAAACAGACGCCAGTGCTATTTGTCCTGTGGATGGCAATGGCAGTGCAATAGTGACTCTTCTTACCATAAAACAACTCTTGCTCATAGGACGAGAGACTGCATGTGATTCAACTCCATTTAGGACTGGGAAACAAACGCTAGCTCGCCTTAGAAGAAACAAACTCTGCTTTAGAGAAAAGAGCACTCATCTACTCTACTGTGTTTCCTATGTGGTCCAAACAGTGAGCTTGCTCAGAACAAAGAACTGTGCTTCCTACACACATGGACCATATCTAGTTCAACTCTGCTTAGGAAACTGACAAGAACAGTAGCTCCTATTCAGTCCAATACACTGTACATGCCTGGAACAGAAGCGAGTGCTATTTGCACTGTGTATGGCATTTGGAGCACAATAGTGACTCTTCTTACCATAAAACAACTCTTGCTCATAGGACCAGAGACTGCATGTGATTCAACTCAATTTAGGACTGGGAAACAAACGCTAGCTCGCCTTACAAGAAACACACTCTGCTTTAGAGAAAAGAGCACTCTTCTACTCTACTGTGTTTCCTATGGGGTCCAAACAGTGAGCTTGCTCAGAACAAAAGAACTGTGCTTCCTACACACATGGACCATATCTAGTTCAACTCTGCTTAGTAAACTGACAAGAACAGTAGCTCCTCTTCAGTCCAATACACTGTACTTCTGGGAAGAGACGCCAGTGCTATTTGCACTGTGCATGGCAATGAGAGCGCAATAGTGACTTTCCTTACCAGAAAGCAACTCTTGCTCGTAGGAACACAAACTGCATGTGATTCAACGCCACTTAGGACTGGGAAACAAATGCTAGCTCGCCTTACAAGAAATACTCTCTGCTTTTTAGAAAAGAGCACTCTTCTACTCTACTGTGTTTCCTATGGGGTCCAAACAGTGAGCTTGCTCAGAACAAAAGAACTGTGCTTCCTACACACATGGACCATATCTAGTTCAACTCTGCTTAGGAAACTGACAAGAACAGTAGCTCCTATTCAGTCCAATACACTGTACATGCCTGGAAAAGACGCGAGTGCTATTTTCACTGTGTATGGCATTTGGAGCACAATAGTGACTCTTCTTACCAGAAAACAACTCTTGCTCGTAGTACCAGAAACTGCATGGGATTCAACTCCATTTAGGACTGCGAAAGAAACGCTAGCTCGCCTTACAAGAAACACACTCTGCTTTAGAGAAAAGAGCACTCTTCTACTCTACTGTGTTTCCTACGGGGTCCAAACAGTGAGCTTGCTCAGAACAAAAGAACTGTGCTTCCTACACACAAGGGCCATATCTAGTTCAACTCTGCTTAGGAAACAGACAAGAACAATAGCACCTATTCAGTCCAATACACTGTACTTGCTGGGAACAGACGCGAGTGCTATTTGCACTGTGTATGGCAATGGGTGCGCAATGTGACTTTCCTTACCAGAAAACAACTCTTGTTCGTAGGACCAGAAACTGCATGTGATTCAACTCCATTTAGGACTGGGAAACAAACGATAGCTCGCCTTACAAGAAACACACTCTGCTTTAAAGAAAAGAGCACTCATCTACTCTACTGTGTTTCCTATAGGGCCAGAACAGTGAGCTTGCTCAGAACAAAAGAACTGTGCTTCCTACACACACGGGCCATATCTCGTTCAACTCTGCTTAGGAAACTTACAAGAACAGTGGCTCCTCTTCAGTCCGATACACTGTACTTGCTGGGAACAGACACGAGTGCTATTTGCACTGTGTATGGCAATGGGAGCGCAATAGTGACTTCCTTACCATAAAAAAACTCTTGCTCGTAGGACTAGAAACTGCATGTGATTCAACTCCATTTAGGACTGGGAAACAAACACGAGCTTGCCTTACAAGAAACACATTCTGCTTTTGAGAAAAGAGCACTCTTCTAATCTAATGTGTTTCCTATAAGGCCAGAACAGTGAGTTGCTGAGAACAAAAGAACTGTGCTTCCTACACACACGGACCATATCTAGTTCAACTCTGCTTAGGAAACTGACAAGAACAGTAGCTCCTATTCAGTCCAATACACTGTACTTGCTGGGAACAGACGCGAGTGCTATTTGCACTGTGTATGGCAATTGGAGCGCAATAGTGACTCTTCTACCAGAAAACAACTCTTGCTCGTAGGAACAAAAACTGCATGTGACTCAACTCCATTTAAGACTGGGAAACAAACGCGAGCTCGCCTTACAAGAAACACACTCTGCTTTTCAGAAAAGAGCACTCTTCTACTCTACTGTGTTTCCTATAGGGCCAAAACAGTGAGCTTGCTCAGAAAAAAAAACCGTGCTTCCTACACACACGGGCCATATCTAGTTCAACTCTGCTTAGGAAACTGACAAGAACAGTAGCTCCTCTTCAGTCCGATACACTGTAATAGCTGGGAACACATGCGAGTGCTATTTGCACTGTGTATGTCAATGGGAGCACAATAGTGACTTTCCTTACCAGAAAACAACTCTTGCTCGTAGGACCAGAAACTGCATGTGATTCAACTCCATTTAGGACTGGGAAACAAATGCTAGCTTGCCTTACATGAAACACACACTGCTTTTGAGAAAAGAGCACTCTTCTACTCTACTGTGCTTCCTATAGGGCCAGAACAGTGAACTTGCTCAGAACAAATGAACTGTGCTTCCTACACACATGGACCATATCTAGTTCAACTCTGCTTAGGAAACTGACAAGAACAGTAGCTCCTCTTCAGTCCAATACACTGTACTTGCTGGGAACAGACGCCAGTGCTCGTTGCCCTGTGTATGACAATGGGAGCACAATAGTGACTCTTCTTGCCAGAAAACAACTCTTGCTCGTAGGACCAGAAACTGCATGTGATTCAACTCCATTTAGGACTGGGAAACAAACGCTAGCTCGCCTTACAAGAAACACACTCGGCTTTTGAGAAAAGAGCACTCTTCTACTCTACTGTGTTTCCTATGGGGTCCAAACAGTGAGCTTGCTCAGAACAAAAGAACTGTGTTTCCTACACACATGGACCAGATCTAGTTCAACTCTGCTTAGGAAACTGACAAGAAAAGTATCTCCTATTCAGTCCAATACACTGTACTTGCTGGGAACAGACGCATGTGCTATTGGTCCTGTGTATGGCAATGGGAACGCAATAGTGACTATTCTTACCATAAAACAACTCATGCTCGTAGGACCAGAAACTGCATGTGATTCCACTCCATTTAGGACTGGGAAACAAACGTTAGTTCGCCTTACAAGAAACACACTCTGCTTTAGAGAAAAGAGCACTCTTCTACTCTACTGTGTTTCCTATGGGGTCCAAACAGTGAGCTTGCTCAGAACAAAAGAACTGTGCTTCCTACACACACGGACCATATCTAGTTCAACTCTCCTTAGGAAACTGACAAGAACAGTAGCTTCTCTTCAGTCCGATACACTGTACTTGCTGGGAACAGACGTGAGTGCTATTTCCACTGTGTATGGCAATGGGAGCGCTATAGTGACTATCCTTACCAGAAAACAACTCTTGCTCGTAGGACCAGAAACTGCATGTGATTCAAATCCATTTAGGAATGGGAAACAAACGGTAGCTTGCCTTACAAGAAACACACTCTGCTTTTGAGAAAAGAGCACTCTTCTACTCTACTGTGTTTCCTATGGGGTCCGAACAGTGAGCTTGCTCAGAACAAAAGCACTGTGCTTCCTACACACATGGCCATATCTATTTCAATTCTGCTTAAAAACCTGACAAGAACAGTAGATCCTCTTCAGTCCAATACACTGTACTTGCTGGGAACAGACGCCAGTACTATTTGTCCTGTGTATGGCAATGGCAGCGCAATAGTGACTCTTCTTACCATAAAACAACTCTTGCTCGTAGGACCAGAAACTGCATGTGATTCAACTCCATTTAGGACTAGGAAACAAACGCTAGCTCGCCTTACAAGAAACACACTCTGCTTTAGAGAAAAGAGCACTCTTCTACTCTACTGTGTTTCCTATAGGGCCAGAACAGTGAGCTTGCTCAGAACAAAAGAACTGTGCTTCCTATACACACGGGCCATATCTAGTTCAACTCTGCTTAGGAAACTGACAAGAACAGTAGCTCCTCTTCGGTCTGATACACTGTAATTCCTGGGATCAGACGCGAGGGCTATTTGTACTGTGTATGGCAATGGGAGCGCAATAGTGACTTTCCTTACCAGAAAACAACTCTTGCACGTAGGACCAAAAACTGCATGTGACTCAACTCTATTTAGGACTGGGAAACAAATGTGAGCTCGCCTTACAAGAAATAGACTCTACTTTAGAGAAAAGAGCACTCTTCTACTCTACTGTGTTTCCTAAATGGCCAGAACAGTGAGCTTGCTCAGAACATAATAACTGTGCTTCCTACACACCGGCCATATCTAGGTCAACTCTGCTTAGGAACATGACAAGAATAGGAGATCCTCTTCAGTCCAATACACTGTACTTGCTGGGAACAGACGCGAGTGCTATTTGCACTGTGTATGGCAATGAGAGCGCAATAGTGACTTTCCTTACCAGAAAACAACTCTTGCTCATAGGACTACAAACTGCATGTGATTCAACGCCATTTAGGACTGGGAAACAAATGCTAGCTCGCCTTACAAGAAACACACTCTGCTTTTGAGAAAAGAGCACTCTTCTACTCTACGGTGTTCCCTATGTGGTCCGAACAGTGAGCTTGCTCAGAACAAAAGAACTGTGTTTTCTACACACGGGCCATATCTAGTTCAATTCTGCTAGGAACCTGACAAGAACAGTAGATCCTCTTCAGTCCAATACACTGTACTTGCTGGGAACAGACAACAGTGCTATTTGTCATGTGTATGGCAATGGCAGCGCAATAGTGACTATTCTTACCATAAAACAACTCTTGCTCATAGGACCAGAAACTGCATATGATTCAACTCCATTTAGGACTGGGAAACAAACGCTAGCTCGCCTTACAAGAAACACACTCTGCTTTAGAGAAAAGAGCACTCTTCTACTCTACAGTGTTTCCTATAGGGCCAGAACAGTGAGCTTATTCAGAACAAAAGAACTGTGCTTCCTACACACGGGCCATGTCTAGTTCAACTCTGCTTAGGAAACTGACAAGAACAGTAGCTCCTATTCAGTCCAATACACTGTACTTGCTGGGAACAGACGTGAGTGCTATTTGCACTGTGTATGGCATTTGGAGCGCAATAGTGTCTCTTCTTACCAGAAAACAACTCTTGCTCGTAGGACCAAAAACTGCCTGTGACTCAAATCTATTTAGGACTGGGAAACAAATGCGAGCTCACCTTACAAGAAATACACTCTACTTTAGAGAAAAGAGCACTCTTCAACTCTACTATGTTTCCTAAGGGCCAGAACAGTGAGCTTGCTCAGAATATAATAACTATACTTCCTAAACACACAGGCCATATCTATTTCAACTCTGCTTAGGAACCTGACAAGAACAGTAGATCTTCTTCAGTCCAATACACTGTACTTGCTGGGAACAGACGCGAGTGCTATTTGCACTGTGTATGGCAATGAGAGCGCAATAGTGACTTTCCTTACCATAAAACAACTCTTGCTCGTAGGACCAGAAACTGCATGTGTTCAACTCCATTTAGGACTGGGAAACAAACGCTAGCTTGCCTTACAAAAAACACACTCTGCTTTTGAGAAAAGAGCACTCTTCTACTCTACTGCGTATTCTATAATGCCAGAACAGTGAGCTTTCTCAGAACAAAAGAACTGTGCTTCCTACACACAGGGGCCATATCTAGTTCTTCTCTGCTTAGGAAACTGACAAGAACAGTAGCTCCTCTTCAGTCCAATACACTGTACTTGCTGGGAAGAGACGCGAGTGCTATTTGCACTGTGTATGGCAATAAGAGCGCAATAGTGACTTTCCTTACCAGAAAACATCTCTTGCTCGTAGGACCAGAAAGTGCATGTGATTCAACTCCATTTAGGACTGGGAAACAAATGCTAGCTTGCCTTACAAAAAACTCACTCTGCTTTTGAGAAAAGAGCACTCTTCTCCTCTACTGTGTTTCCTATGGGGTCTGAACAGTGAGCTTGCTCAGAACAAAAGAACTGTGCTTCCTACACACACAGGCATATCTAGTTCAATTCTGCTTAAGAATCTGACAAGAACAGTAGATTCTCTTCAGTCCAATACACTGTACTTGCTGCGATCAGACGCCAGTGCTATTTGTCCTGTGTATGGCAATGGCAGCGCAATAGTGACTCTTCTTACCAGAAAACAACTCTTGCTCATAGTACCAGAAACTGCATGGGTTTCAACTCCATTTAGGACTGCGAAACAAACGCTAGCTCGCCTTATAAGAAAAACACTCTGCTTTAGAGAAAAGAGCACTATTCTACTCTACTGTGTTTCCTATAGGGTCCAAACAGTGAGCTTGCTCAGAACAAAAGAACTGTGCTTCCTACACACATGGACCATATCTAGTTCAACTCTGCTTAGGAAACTGACAAGAACAGTAGCTCCTGTTCAGTCCAATACACTGTACTTGCTGGGCACAGATGCGAGTGCTATTTGCACTGTGTATGGCAATTGGAGCACAATAGTGACTCTTCTTACAGAAAACAACTCTTGCTCGTAGGACCAAAAACTGCATGTGACTCAACTCTATTTAGGACTGGGAAACAAATGCGAGCTCGCGTTACAGAAATACACTCTACTTTAGAGAAAAGAGCACTCTTCTACTCTACTGTGTTTCCTATAGGGCCAGAACATTGAGCTTGCTCAGAACATAATAACTGTGCTTCCTACACACCGGCCATATCTAGTTCAACTCTGCTTAGGAACCTGACAAGAACAGAAGATCCTCTTCAGTCCAATACAAAGTACTTGCTGGGAACAGACGCCAGTGCTATTTGCACTGTGTATGGCAATGAGAGCGCAATAGTGACTTTCCTTACCAGAAAACAACTCTTGCTCATAGGACTACAAACTGCATGTGATTCAACGCCATTTAGGACTGGGAAACAAATGCTAGCTCGCCTTACAAGAAACACACTCTGCTTTTGAGAAAAGAGCACTCTTCTACTCTACGGTGTTTCCTATGTGGTCCGAACAGTGAGCTTGCTCAGAACAAAAGAACTGTGCTTCCTACACACACGGCCATATCTAGTTCAATTCTGCTAGGAACCTGACAAGAACAGTAGATCCTCTTCAGTCCAATACACTGTACTTGCTGGGAACAGACAACAGTGCTATTTGTCATGTGTATGGCAATGGCAGCGCAATAGTGACTATTCTTACCATTAAACAACTCTTGCTCATAGGACCAGAAACTGCATGTGATTCCATTCCATTTAGGACTGGGAAACAAACGCTAGCTCGCATTACAAGAAACACACTCTGCTCTAGAGAGAAGAGCACTCTTCTACTCTACTGTGTTTCCTATGGGGTGCAAACAGTGAGCTTGCTCAGAACAAAAGAACTGTGCTTCCACACACGGACCATATGTAGTTCAACTCTGCCTAGGAAACTGACAAGAACAGTAGCTCCTCTTCAGTCCAATACACTGTACTTGCTGGGAACAGACGCGAGTGCTATTTGCACTGTGTATGGCAATGGGAGCACAATGTGACTTTCCTTACCAGAAAACAACTCTTGTTCGAAGGACCAGAAACTGCATGTGATTCAAATCCATTTAGGACTGGGAAACAAACGATAGCTCGCCTTACAAGAAACACACTCTGCTTTAAAGAAAAGAGCACTCATCTACTCTACTGTGTTTCCTATAGGGCCAGAACAGTGAGCTTGCTCAGAACATAAGAACTGTGCATCCTACACACACGGGCCATATCTAGTTCAACTCTGCTTAGGAAACTGACAAGAACAGTAGCTCCTCTTCAGTCTGATACACTGTACTTGCTGGGAACAGACGCGAGTGCTATGTGCACTGTGTATGGCAATGGGAGCGCAATAGTGACTTTCCTTACCAGAAAACAACTCTTGCTCGTAGGACCAGAAACTGCATGTGATTCAACACCATTTAGGACTGGGAAACAAACGCTAGCTTGCCTTACAAGAAACACACTCTGCTTTTGAGAAAAGAGCACTCTTCTACTCTACTGTGTTTCCAATGGGGTCCGAACAGTGAGCTTGCTCAGAACAAAAGAACTGTGCTTCCTACACACATGGCCATATCTAGTTCAATTCTGCTTAGGAACCTGACAAGAACAGTAGATCCTCTTCAGTTCAATACACTGTACTTGCTGGGAACAGACGCCAGTGCTATTTGTCCTGTGTATGGCAATGGCAGTGCAATAGTGACTCTTCTTACCATAAAACAACTCTTGCTCATAGGACCAGAGACTGCATGTGATTCAACTCCATTTAGGACTGGGAAACAAACGCTAGCTCGCCTTACAAGAAACACACTCTGCTTTAGAGAAAAGAGCACTCTTCTACTCTACAGTGTTTCCTATAGGGCCAGAACAGTGAGCTTATTCAGAACAAAAGAACTGTGCTTCCTACACACGGGCCATGTCTAGTTCAACTCTGCTTAGGAAACTGACAAGAACAGTAGCTCCTATTCAGTCCAATACACTGTACTTGCTGGGAACAGACGTGAGTGCTATTTGCACTGTGTATGGCATTTGGAGCGCAATAGTGACTCTTCTTACCAGAAAACAACTATTGCTCGTAGGACCAAAAACTGCCTGTGACTCAATTCTATTTAGGACTGGGAAACAAATGCGAGCTCACCTTACAAGAAATACACTCTACTTTAGAGAATAGAGCACTCTTCAACTCTACTATGTTTACTATAGGGCCAGAACAGTGAGCTTGCTCAGAATATAATAACTATGCTTCCTAAACACACAGGCCATATCTATTTCAACTCTGCTTAGGAACCTGACAAGAACAGTAGATCTTCTTCAGTCCAATACACTGTACTTGCTGGGAACAGACGCGAGTGCTATTTGCACTGTGTATGGCAATGAGAGCGCAATAGTGACTTTCCTTACCAGAAAACAACTCTTGCTCGTAGGACCAGAAACTGCATGTATTCAACTCCATTTAGGACTGGGAAACAAACGCTAGCTTGCCTTACAAAAAACACACTCTGCTTTTGAGAAAAGAGCACTCTTCTACTCTACTGTGTTTCCTATGGGTCCGAACAGTGAGCTTGCTCAGAACAAAAGAACTGTGCTTCCTACACACACGGCCATATCTAGTTCAATTCTGCTTAGGAACCTGACAAGAACAGTAGATCCTCTTCAGTCCAATACACTGTACTTGCTGCGAACAGACGCCAGTGCTACTTGCCCTGTGTATGGCAATGGCAGCGCGATAGTGATTCTTCTTACCAGAAAACAACTCTTGCTCGTAGTACCAGAAACTGCATGGGTTTCAACTCCATTTAGGAATGCGAAACAAACGCTAGCTCGCCTTACAAGAAACACTCTGCTTTAGAGAAAAGAGCACTCTTCTACTCTACTGTGTTTCCTATGGGGTCCAAACAGTGAGCTTGCTCGGAACAAAAGAACTGTGCTTCCTACAACACACGGATAATATCTAGTTCAACTCTGCTTAGGAAACTGACAAGAACAGTAGCTCCTCTTCAGTCCGATACACTGTACTTGCTTGGAACAGACGCCAGTGCTATTTGTCCTGTGTATGGCAATGGCAGCGCAATAGTGACTATTCTTACCATAAAACAACTCTTGCTCATAGGAACAGAAACTGCATGTGATTCCACTCCATTTAGGACTGGGAAACAAACGCTAGCTTGCATTACAAGAAACACACTCTGCTTTAGAAAAAAGAGCATTCTTCTCCTCTACTGGGTTTCCTATGGCGTCCAAAGAGTGAGCTTGCTCAGAACAAAGGAACTGTGCTTCCTACACACACGGGCCATATCTATTTCAACTCTGCTTAGGAACCTGACAAGAACAGTAGATCCTCTTCAGTCCAATACACTGTACTTGCTGGGAACAGACACGAGTGCTATTTGCACTGTGTATGGCAATGAGAGCACAATAGTGTCTTTCCTTTCCAGAAAACAACTCTTGCTCATAGGACTACAAACTGCATGTGATTCAACTCCATTTAGGACTGGGAAACAAATGCTAACTCGCCTTACAAGAAACACACTCTGCTTTTGAAAAAAGAGCACTCTTCTACTCTACGGTGTTTCCTATGGGGTCCAAACAGTGAGCTTGCTCAGAACAAAAGAACTGTGCTTCCTACACACATGGACCATATCTAGTTCAACTCTGCTTAGGAAACTGACAAGAACAGTCGCTCCTGTTCAGTCCAATACACTGTACTTGTTGGGCACAGATGCGAGTCCTATTTGCACTGTGTATGGCAATTGGAGCACAATAGTGACTCTTCTTACAGAAAACACCTCTTGCTCGTAGGACCAAAAACTGCATGTGACTCAACTCCATTTAGGACTGGGAAACAAACGCGAGCTCGCCTTACAAAAAACACACTCTGCTTTAGAGAAAAGAGCACTCTTCTACTCTACTGTGTTTCCTATAGGGCCAGAACAGTGAGCTTGCTCAGAACAAAAGAACTGTGCTTCCTACACACGGGCCATATCTAGTTCAACTCTGCTTAGGAAACTGACAAGAACAGTAGATCCTCTTCAGTCCAATACACTGTACTTGCTGGGAACAGACGCGAGTGCTATTTGCACTGTGTATGGCATTTGGAGCGCAATAGTGACTCTTCATACCAGAAAACAACTCTTGCTCGTAGGACCAAAAACTGCCTGTGACTCAACTCTATTTAGGACTGGGAAACAAATGCGAGCTCGCCTTACAAGAAATACACTCTACTTTAGAGAAAAGAGCACTCTTCTACTCTACTGTGTTTCCTATTGGGCCAGAACAGTGAGCTTGCTCAGAACATAATAACTGTGCTTCCTACACACCGGCCATATCTAGTTCAACTCTGCTTAGGAACCTGACAAGAACAGTAGCTCCTCTTCAGTGTGAAACACTGTACTTGCTGGGAACAGACTCGAGTGCTATTTGCACTGTGTATGGCAATGGGAACGCAATAGTGATTTTCCTTACCAGAAAACAACTCTTGCTCGTAGGACCAGAAACTGCATGTGATTCAACTCCATTTAGGACTAGGAAACAAACGCTAGCTTGCCTTACAAGAAACACACTCTGCTTTTGAGAAAAGAGCACTCTTCTACTCTACTGTGTTTCCTATGGGGTCCGAACCGTGAGCTTGCTCAGAACAAAAGAACTGTGTTTCCTACACACATGGCCATATCTAGTTCAATTCTGCTTAGGAACCTGACAAGAACAGTAGATCCTCTTCAGTTCAATACACTGTACTTGCTGGAAACAGACGCCAGTGCTATTTGTCCTGTGGATGGCAATGGCAGTGCAATAGTGACTCTTCTTACCATAAAACAACTCTTGCTCATAGGACGAGAGACTGCATGTGATTCAACTCCATTTAGGACTGGGAAACAAACGCTAGCTCGCCTTAGAAGAAACAAACTCTGCTTTAGAGAAAAGAGCACTCATCTACTCTACTGTGTTTCCTATGTGGTCCAAACAGTGAGCTTGCTCAGAACAAAGAACTGTGCTTCCTACACACATGGACCATATCTAGTTCAACTCTGCTTAGGAAACTGACAAGAACAGTAGCTCCTATTCAGTCCAATACACTGTACATGCCTGGAACAGAAGCGAGTGCTATTTGCACTGTGTATGGCATTTGGAGCACAATAGTGACTCTTCTTACCATAAAACAACTCTTGCTCATAGGACCAGAGACTGCATGTGATTCAACTCAATTTAGGACTGGGAAACAAACGCTAGCTCGCCTTACAAGAAACACACTCTGCTTTAGAGAAAAGAGCACTCTTCTACTCTACTGTGTTTCCTATGTGGTCCAAACAGTGAGCTTGCTCAGAACAAAAGAACTGTGCTTCCTACACACATGGACCATATCTAGTTCAACTCTGCTTAGTAAACTGACAAGAACAGTAGCTCCTCTTCAGTCCAATACACTGTACTTCTGGGAAGAGACGCCAGTGCTATTTGCACTGTGCATGGCAATGAGAGCGCAATAGTGACTTTCCTTACCAGAAAGCAACTCTTGCTCGTAGGAACACAAACTGCATGTGATTCAACGCCACTTAGGACTGGGAAACAAATGCTAGCTCGCCTTACAAGAAATACTCTCTGCTTTTTAGAAAAGAGCACTCTTCTACTCTACTGTGTTTCCTATGGGGTCCAAACAGTGAGCTTGCTCAGAACAAAAGAACTGTGCTTCCTACACACATGGACCATATCTAGTTCAACTCTGCTTAGGAAACTGACAAGAACAGTAGCTCCTATTCAGTCCAATACACTGTACATGCCTGGAAAAGACGCGAGTGCTATTTTCACTGTGTATGGCATTTGGAGCACAATAGTGACTCTTCTTACCAGAAAACAACTCTTGCTCGTAGTACCAGAAACTGCATGGGATTCAACTCCATTTAGGACTGCGAAAGAAACGCTAGCTCGCCTTACAAGAAACACACTCTGCTTTAGAGAAAAGAGCACTCTTCTACTCTACTGTGTTTCCTACGGGGTCCAAACAGTGAGCTTGCTCAGAACAAAAGAACTGTGCTTCCTACACACAAGGGCCATATCTAGTTCAACTCTGCTTAGGAAACAGACAAGAACAATAGCACCTATTCAGTCCAATACACTGTACTTGCTGGGAACAGACGCGAGTGCTATTTGCACTGTGTATGGCAATGGGTGCGCAATGTGACTTTCCTTACCAGAAAACAACTCTTGTTCGTAGGACCAGAAACTGCATGTGATTCAACTCCATTTAGGACTGGGAAACAAACGATAGCTCGCCTTACAAGAAACACACTCTGCTTTAAAGAAAAGAGCACTCATCTACTCTACTGTGTTTCCTATAGGGCCAGAACAGTGAGCTTGCTCAGAACATAAGAACTGTTCTTCCTACACACACGGCCATATCTAGCTCAACTCTGCTTAAGAAACTGACAAGAACAGTAGCTCCTCTTCAGTCCGATACACTGTACTTGCTGGGAACAGACGCGAGTGCTATTTGCACTGTGTATGGCATTTGGAGCGCAATAGTGACTCTTCATACCAGAAAACAACTCTTGCTCGTAGGACCAAAAACTGCCTGTGACTCAACTCTATTTAGGACTGGGAAACAAATGCGAGCTCGCGTTACAAGAAATACACTCTACTTTAGAGAAAAGAGCACTCTTCTACTCTACTGTGTTTCCTATAGGGCCAGAACAGTGAGCTTGCTCAGAACATAATAACTGTGCTTCCTACACACCGGCCAAATCTAGTTCAACTCTGCTTAGGAACCTGACAAGAACAGAAGATCCTCTTCAGTCCAATACAAAGTACTTGCTGGGAACAGACGCCAGTGCTATTTGCACTGTGTATGGCAATGAGAGCGCAATAGTGACTTTCCTTACCAGAAAACAACTCTTGCTCATAGGACTACATACTGCATGTGATTCAACGCCATTTAGGACTGGGAAACAAATGCTAGCTCGCCTTACAAGAAACACACTCTGCTTTTGAGAAAAGAGCACTCTTCTACTCTACGGTGTTTCCTATGTGGTCCGAACAGTGAGCTTGCTCAGAACAAAAGAACTGTGCTTCCTACACACACGGCCATATCTAGTTCAATTCTGCTAGGAACCTGACAAGAACAGTAGATCCTCTTCAGTCCAATACACTGTACTTGCTGGGAACAGACAACAGTGCTATTTGTCATGTGTATGGCAATGGCAGCGCAATAGTGACTATTCTTACCATTAAACAACTCTTGCTCGTAGGACCAGAAACTGCATGTGATTCCATTCCATTTAGGACTGGGAAACAAACGCTAGCTCGCATTACAAGAAACACACTCTGCTCTAGAGAGAAGAGCACTCTTCTACTCTACTGTGTTTATTATGGGGTGCAAACAGTGAGCTTGCTCAGAACAAAAGAACTGTGCTTCCACACACGGACCATATGTAGTTCAACTCTGCTTAGGAAACTGACAAGAACAGTAGCTCCTATTCAGTCCAATACACTGTACTTGCTGGGAACAGACGCGAGTGCTATTTGCACTGTGTATGGCAATGGGAGCACAATGTGACTTTCCTTACCAGAAAACAACTCTTGTTCGAAGGACCAGAAACTGCATGTGATTCAAATCCATTTAGGACTGGGAAACAAACGATAGCTCGCCTTACAAGAAACACACTCTGCTTTAGAGAAAAGAGCACTCATCTACTCTACTGTGTTTCCTATAGGGCCAGAACAGTGAGCTTGCTCAGAACATAAGAACTGTGCATCCTACACACACGGGCCATATCTAGTTCAACTCTGCTTAGGAAACTGACAAGAACAGTAGCTCCTCTTCAGTCTGATACACTGTACTTGCTGGGAACAGACGCGAGTGCTATGTGCACTGTGTATGGCAATGGGAGCGCAATAGTGACTTTCCTTACCAGAAAACAACTCTTGCTCATAGGACAAAAAACTGCATGTGACTCAACTCCATTTAGGACTGGAAAACAAACTCTAGCTCACTTTACAAGAAACACACTCTGCTTTTGAGAAAAGAGCACTCTTCTACTCTACTGTGTTTCCTATAGGGCCAGAACAGTGAGCTTGCTCAGAAAAAAAGAATTGTGCTTCCTACCCACACGGGCCATATCTAGTTAGACTCTTCTTAGGAAACTGAAAAGAACAGTAGCTCCTCTTCAGTCCAATACACTGTACTTGCTGGGAACAGACGGGAGGGCTATTTGCACTGTGTATGGAAATGGGAGCGCAATAGTGACTTTCATTACCAGAAAACTACTTTTGCTCTTAGGACCAGAAACTGCATGTGACTCAACTTCATTTAGGACTGCGAAACAAACGCTAGCTCGCCTTACAAGAAACACACTCTGCTTTAGAGAAAAGAGCACTCATCTACTCTACTGTGTTTCCTATAGGGCCAGAACAGTGAGCTTGCTCAGATCAAAGGAACTGTGCTTCCTACACACATGGACCATATCTAGTTCAACTCTGATTAGTAAACTGACAAGAACAGTAGCTCCTCTTCAGTCCAATACACTGTACTTCTGGAAGAGACGCCAGTGCTATTTACTGTGTATGGCAATGAGAGCGCAATAGTGACTATCCTTACCAGAAAACAACTCTTGCTCGTAGGAACACAAACTGCATGTGATTCAACACCAGTTAGGACTGGGAAACAAATGCTAGCTCGCCTTACAAGAAACACTCTCTGCTTTTTAGAAAAGAGCACTCTTCTACTCTACTGTGTTTCCTATGGGGTCCAAACAGTGAGCTTGCTCAGAACAAAAGAACTGTGCTTCCTACACACATGGACCATATCTAGTTCAACTCTGCTTAGGAAACTGACAAGAACAGTAGCTCCTATTCAGTCCAATACACTGTACATGCCTGGAACAGACGCGAGTGCTATTTTCACTGTGTATGGCATTTGGAGCACAATAGTGACTCTTCTTACCAGAAAACAACTCTTGCTCGTAGTACCAGAAACTGCATGGGATTCAACTCCATTTAGGACTGCGAAACAAACGCTAGCTCGCTTTACAAGAAACACACTCTGCTTTAGAGAAAAGAGCACTCTTCTACTCTACTGTGTTTCCTATGGGGTCCAAACAGTGAGCTTGCTCAGAACAAAAGAACTGTGCTTCCTACACACACGGGCCATATCTACTTCAACTCTGCTTAGGAAACAGACAAGAACAATAGCACCTATTCAGTCCAATACACTGTACTTGCTGGGAACAGACGCGAGTACTATTTGCACTGTGTATGGCAATGGGTGAGCAATGTGACTTTCCTTACCAGAAAACAACTCTTGTTCATAGGACCAGAAACTGCATGTGATTCAACTCCATTTAGGACTAGGAAACAAACGCTAGCTCGCCTTACAAGAAACACACTCTGCTTTAGAGAAAAGAGCACTCATCTACTCTACTGTGTTTCCTATAGGGCCAGAACAGTGAGCTTGCTCAGAACATAAGAACTGTTCCTCCTACACACACGGGCCATATCTAGCTCAACTCTGCTTAAGAAACTCACAAGAACAGTAGCTCCTCTTCAGTCCGATACACTGTACTTGCTGGGAACAGACGCGAGTGCTATTTGCACTGTGTATGGCAATGACAGCGCAATAGTGACTTTCCTTACCAGAAAACAACTCTTGCTCGTAGGAACACAAACTGCTAGTGATTCAACTCCATTTAGGACTGGGAAACAAATGCTAACTCGCCTTACAAGAAACACTCTCTGCTTTTTAGAAAAGAGCACTCTTCTACTCTACTGTGTTTCCTATATGGTCCAAACAGTGAGCTTGCTCAGAACAAAAGAACTGTGCTTCCTACACGACCATATCTAGTTCAACTCTGCTTAGGAAACTGACAAGAACAGTAGCTCCTATTCAGTCCAATACACTGTACATGCAGGGAACAGACGCGAGTGCTATTTGCACTGTGTATGGCATTTGGAGCACAATAGTGACTCTACTTACCAGAAAACAACTCTTGCTTTTAGTACCAGAAACTGCATGGGATTCAACTCCATTTAGGACTGCGACAAAAATGCTAGCTCGCCTTACAAGAAACACACTCTGCTTTAGAGAAAAGAGCACTCTTCTACTCTACAGTGTTTCCTATGGGGTCCAAACAGTGAGCTTTTCAGAACAAAAGAACTGTGCTTCCTACACACAAGGACCATATGTAGTTCAACTCTGCTTAGGAAACTGAAAAGAACAGTAGCTCCTCTTCAGTCCGATACACTGTACTTGCTGGGAAAAGACGCGAGTGCTATTTGCCCTGTGTATGGCAATGGGAGCACAATGGTGACTTTCCTTACCAGAAAACAACTCTTGTTCGTAGGACCAGAAACTGCATGTGATTCAACTCCATTTAGATCTAGGAAACAAACGCTAGCTCGCCTTACAAGAAACACACTCTGCTTTTGAGAAATGAGCACTCTTCTACTCTACTGTGTTTCCTATAGGGCCAGAACAGTGAGCTTGCTCAGAACATAATAACTGTGCTTCCTACACACACGGGCCTTATCTAGTTCAACTCTGCTTAGGAAACTGACAAGACATTAGATCCTCTTCAGTCCGATACACTGTACTTGCTGGGAACAGACGCCAGTGCTATTTGTACTGTGTATGGCAATGGGAGCACAATAGTGACTTTCCTTACCAGAAAACAACTCTTGCTCATAGGACCAGAAACTGCTTGTGATTACACTCCATTTAGGACTGGGAAACAAACGCTAATTCGCCTTACAAGAAACACACTCTGCTTTTGAGAAAAGAGCACTCTTCTACTCTACTGTGTTTCCTATGGGGTCCGAACAGTGAGCTTCCTCAGAACAAAAGAACTGTGCTTCCTACACACATGGCCATATCTAGTTCAATTCTGCTTAGGAACCTGACCAGAGCAGTATATCCTCTTCAGTCCAACACACTGTACTTGCTGGGAACAGACACGAGTGCTATTTGTCCTGTGTATGGCAATGGCAGCGCAATAGTGACTATTCTTACCATAAAACAACTCTTGCTCGTAGGACCACAAACTGCATGTGATTCAACTCCATTTAGGACTGGGAAACAAACGCTAGCTCGCCTTACAAGAAACACACTCTGCTTTTGAGAAAAGAGCACTCTTCTACTCTACTGTGTTTCCTATAGGGTCCGAACAGTGAGCTTACTCAGAATAAAAGAACTGTGCTTCCTACACACATGGACCATATCTAGTTCAACTCTGCTTAGGAAACTGACAAGAACAGTAGCTCCTATTCAGTCCAATACACTGTACTTGCTGGGAACAGACGCGAGTGCTATTTGCACTGTGTATGGCAATTGGAGCACAATAGTGATTCGTCTTACCAGAAAACAACTCTTGCTCGTAGGACAAAAAACTGCATGTGACTCAACTCCATTTAGGACTGGGAAACAAACTCTAGATCGCCTTACAAGAAACACACTCTGCTTTTGAGAAAAGAGCAATCTTCTACTCTACTGTGTTTCCTATAGGGCCAGAACAGTGAGCTTGCTCAGAACAAATGAACTGTGCTTCCTAGACACACGGGCAATATCTAGTTCAACTCTGCTTAGGAAACTGAGAAGAACAGTAGCTCCTCTTTAGTCCAATACACTGTACTTGCTGGGAACAGACGCCAGTGCTTTTTGTCCTGTGTATGGCAATGGCAGCGCAATAGTGACTATTCTTACCATAAAAAAACTCTTGCCTCTAGGACCAGAAACTTCATGTGATTCAACTACATTTAGGACTGGGAAACAAAGGCTAGCTCTCCTTACAAGAAACACACTCTGCTTTAGAAAAAGAGCACTCTTCTACTCTACTGTGTTTCCTATAGGGCCAGAACAGTGAGCTTGCTCAGAACATAAGAACTGTGCTTCCTACACACACGTGCCATATCTAGTTCAACTCTGCTTAGGAAACTGAGAAGAACAGTAGGTCCTCTTCAGTCCAATACACTGTACTTGCTGGGAACAGACGCATGTGCTATTTGCACTGTGTATGACAAAGGGAGCGCAATAGTGACTTTCCTTACAAGAAACAACTCTTGCTCGTAGGACCAGAAACTGCATGTGATTCAACTCCATTTAGGACTGGGAAACAAACGCTAGCTCGCCTTACAAGAAACACACTGCTTTAGAGAAAAAAGCACTCTTCTACTCTACTGTGTTTCCTACAAGGCCAGAACAGTGAGCTTGCTCAGAACAAAAGAAATGTGCTTCCCACACACGGGCCATACCTAGTTCAACTCTTCTTAGGAAACTGACAAGTACAGTAGATCCTCTTCAGTCCAATAGAGTGTACTTGCTGGGAAGAGACGCCAGTGCTATTTGCACTGTGTATGGCAATTGGAGCACAATAGTGACTCGTCTTACCAGAAAACAACGCTTGCTCATAGGACAAAAAACTGCATGTGACTCAACTCCATTTAGGACTGGGAAACAAACTCTAGCTGCTTTACAAGAAACACACTCTGCTTTTGAGAAAAGAGCACTCTTTTACTCTACTGTGTTTCCTATAGGGCCAGAACAGTGAGCTTGCTCAGAAAAAAAGAACTGTGCTTCCTAAACACACGGGCCATATCTAGTTCAAATCTTCTTAGGAAACTGACAAGAACAGTAGGTCCTCTTCAATCCAATACACTGTACTTGCTGCGAAAAGACGGGAGGGCTATTTGTACTGTTTATGGCAATAGGAGTGCAATATTGACTTTCCTTACCAGAAAACAACTCTTGCTCGTAGGACCAGAAACTTCATGTGATTCCACTCCATTTAGGAATGGGAAAAAAATGCTAGCTCGCCTTAAAAGAAACACACTCTGCTTTTGAGAAAAGAGCACTCTTCTACTCTACTGTGTTTCCTATGGGGTCCGAACAGTGAGCTTGCTCAGAACAAAAGAACTGTGCTTCCTACACACACGGCCATATCTAGTTCAATTCTGCTTAGGAACCTGACCAGAGCAGTAGATCCTCTTCAGTCCAATACACTGTACTTGCTGGGAACAGACGCCAGTGGTATTTGTCCTGTATGTGCCAATGGCAGTGCAATAGTGACTCTTCTTACGAGAAAACAACTCTTGCTCGTAGGACCAGAAACTGCATGTGATTCAACTCCATTTAGGACTGGGAAACAAACTCTAGCTCGCTTTACAAGAAACACACTCTGCTTTTGAGAAAAGAGCACTCTTCTACTCTACTGTGCTTCCTATAGGGCCAGAACAGTGAGCTTGCTCAGAAAAAAGGAACTGTACTTCCTAAACACACGGGCCATATCTAGTTCAACTCTGCTTAGGAAACTGAGAAGAACAGTAGCTCCTCTTCAGTCCAATACTCTGTACTTGCTGGGAACAGACGGGAGGGCTATTTGCACTGTGTATGGCAATGGGAGCGCAATAGTGACTTTCCTTACCAGAAAACAACTCTTGCTCGTAGGACCAGACACTGCATGTGATTCCACTCCACTTAGGACTGGGAAACAAACGCTAGCTCGCCTTACAAGAAACACACTCTCCTTTAGAGAAAAGAGCACTCTTCTACTCTACTGTGTTTCCTATGGGGTCCAAACAGTGAGCTTGTTCAGAACAAAAGAACTATGCTTCCTACACACACGGACCATATCTAGTTCAACTCTGCTTAGTAAACTCACAAGAACAGTAGCTCCTATTCAGTCCAATACACTGTATTTGCTGGGAACAGACCCGAGTGCTATTTGCACTGTGTATGGCATTTGGAGCACAATAGGGACTCTTCTTACCAAAAAACAACTCTTGCTCGTAGGACCAAAAACTGCATGTGACTCAACTCCATTTATAACTGGGAAACAACCGCGAGCTTGCCTTACAAGAATCATACTCTGCTTTAGAGAAAAAAGCACTCTTCTACTCTACTGTGTTTCCTATAGGTTCAGAACAGTGAGCTTGCTCAGAAAATAATAACAGTGCTTCCTAAACACACGTGCCATATCTAATTCAACTCTTCTTAGGAAAATGACAAGAACAGTAGCTCCTCTTCATTCCGATACACTGTACTTGCTGGGAACAGACGCGAGTGCTATTTGCACTGTGTATGGCAAAGGGAGCGGAATAGTGACTTTCCTTACCAGAAAACAACTCTTGCTCGTAGGACCAGAAACTGCATGGGATTCAACTCCATTTAGGACTGGGAAACAATGGCTAGCTCGCCTTACAAGAAACACAATCTGCTTTTGAGAAAAGAGCACTCTTCTACACTACTGTGTTTCCTATAGGGCCAAAACAGTGAGCTTGCTCAGAACAAAAGAACTGTGCTTCCTACACACACGGCCATATTTAGTTCAATTCTGCTTATAAATCTGACAAGAACAGTAGATCCTCTTGAGTCCAATACACTGTACTTGCTGGGAACAGACGCCAGTGCTATTTGTTCTGTGTATGGCAATTGGAGCACAATAGTGACTCGTCTTACCAGAAAACAACTCTTGCTCATAGGACAAAAAACTGCATGTGACTCAACTCCATTTAGGACTGGAAACAAACTCTAGCTCACTTTACAAGAAACACACTCTGCTTTTGAGAAAAGAGCACTATTCTACTCTACTGTGTTTCCTATAGGGCCAGAACAGTGAGCTTGCTCAGAAAAAAAGAACTGTGCTTCCTACCCACACGGGCCATATCTAGTTCAACTCTTCTTAGGAACCTGACAAGAACAGTAGATCCTCTTCAGTCCAATACACTGTACTTGCTGGGAACAGACAGGAGGGCTATTTGCACTGTGTATGGCAATGGGAGCGCAATAGTGACTTTCCTTACCAGAAAACAACTCTTGCTCCTAGGACCAGAAACTGCATGTGATTCAACTCCATTTAGGACTGGGAAAGAAATGCTAGCTCGACTTACAACAAACACACTGCTTTAGAGAAAAGAGCACTCTTCTACTCTACTGTGTTTCCTATGGGGTCCAAACAGTGAGCTTGCTCAGAACAAAAGAACTGTGCTTCCTACACACATGGATCATATCTAGTTCAACTCTGCTTATGAAACTGACAAGAACAGTAGCTCCTATTCAGTCCAATACACTGTACTTGCTGGGAACAGACCCGAGTGCTATTTGCACTGTGTATGGCATTTGGAGCACAATAGTGACTCTTCTTACCAGAAAACAACTCTTGCTCGTAGGACCAAAAACTGCATGTGACTCAACTCCATTTAGGACTGGGAAACAAACGCGAGCTCGCCTTACAAGAAACACGCTCTGCTTTAGAAAAAAAAGCACTCTTCTACTCTACTGTGTTTCCTATAGGGCCAGAACCGTGAGCTTGCTCAGAACATAATAACTCTGCTTCCTAAACACACGGGCCATATCTAGTTCAATTCTGCTTAGGAAACTGACAAGAACAGTAGCTCCTCTTCAGTCCGATACACTGTAATTTCTGGGAACAGACCCGAGGGCTATTTGCACTGTGTATGGCAAAACGAGAGCAATAGTGACTTTCCTTACCAGAAAACAACTGTTGCTCGTGGGACCAGAAACTGCATGTGATTCAACTCCATTTAGGACTGGGAAACAAATGCTAGCTCGCCTTACAAGAAACACACTCTGCTTTTGAGAAAAGAGCACTCTTCTACTCTACTGTGTTTCCTATGGGGTCCGAACAGTGAGCTTGCTCAGAACAAAAGAACTTTGCTTCCTACACACATGGGCCATATGTAGTTCAACTCTGCTTAGGAAACAAACAAGAACAGTAGCTCCTCTTCAGTCGAATACACTGTACTTGCAAGGAACAGATGCGAGTGCTATTTGCACTGTGTATGGCAATTGGAGCACAATAGTGACTTGTCTTACCAGAAAACAACTCTTGCTCGTAGGACAAAAAACTGCATGTGACTCAACTCCATTTATGACTGGGAAACAAACGCTAGCTCGACTTCCAAGAAACACACTCTGCTTTAGAGAAAAGAGAACTCTTCTACCCTACTGTGTTTCCTATGTGTTCCGAAAAGTGAGCTTGCTCAGAACAAAAAAACTGTGCTTCCTACACACAGGGTCATATCTCGTTCAAGTCTGCTTAGGAACCTGACAAGAACAGTAGATCCTCTTCAGTCCAATACACTGTACTTGCTGGGAACAGACACCAGTGCTATTTGTCCTGTGTAGGGCAATGGCAGTGCAATAGTGACTCTTCTTACCAGAAAACAACTCTTGCTCGTAGGACCAGAAACTGCATGTGATTCAACTCCATTTAGGACTGGGAAACAAACTCTAGCTCGCTTTACAAGAAACACACTCTGCTTTTGAAAAAAGAGCACTCTTCTACTCTACTGTGTTTCCTATAGGGCCAGAACAGTGAGCTTGCTCAGAAAAAAGGAACTGTGCTTCCTAAACACACGGGCCATATCTAGTTCAACTCTGCTTAGGAAACTGAGAAGAATAGTAGCTCCTCTTCAGTCCAATACACTGTACTTGCTGGGAACAGACGGGAGGGCTATTTGCACTGTGTATGGCAATGGGAGCGCAATAGTGACTTTCCTTACCAGAAAACAACTCTTGCTCGTAGGACCAGAAACTGCATGTGATTCCACTCCATTTAGGACTGGGAAACAAACGCTAGCTCGCCTTACAAGAAACACACTCTCCTTTAGAGAAAAGAGCACTCTTCTACTCTACTGTGTTTCCTATGGGGTCCAAACAGTGAGATTGTTCAGAACAAAAGAACTATGTTTCCTACACACACGGACCATATCTCGTTCAACTCTGCTTAGTAAACTCACAAGAACAGTAGCTCCTATTCAGTCTAATACACTGTACTTGCTGGGAACAGACCCGAGTGCTATTTGCACTGTGTATGGCATTTGGAGCACAATAGTGACTCTTCTTACCAGAAAACAACTCTTGCTCGTAGGACCAAAAACTGCATGTGACTCAACTCCATTTATAACTGGGAAACAACCGCGAGCTCGCCTTTCAAGAATCATACTCTGCTTTAGAGAAAAAAGCACTCTTCTACTCTACTGTGTTTCCTGTAGGTTCAGAACAGTGAGCTTGCTCAGAAAATAATAACAGTGCTTCCTTAACACACGTGCCATATCTAATTCAACTCTTCTTAGGAAAATGACAACAACAGTAGCTCCTCTTCATTCCGATACACTGTACTTGCTGGGAACAGACGCGAGTGCTATTTGCACTGTGTATGGCAAAGGGAGCAGAATAGTGACTTTCCTTACCAGAAAACAACTCTTGCTCGTAGGACCGGAAACTGCCTGTGACTCAACTCCATTTAGGACTGGGAAACAATGGCTAGATCGCCTTACAAGAAACACAATCTGCTTTTGAGAAAAGAGCACTCTTCTACACTACTGTGTTTCTATAGGGCCAAAACAGTGAGCTTGCTCAGAACATAAGAACTGTGCTTCCTACACACACGGCCATATTTAGTTCAATTCTGCTCATAAATCTGACAAGAACAGTAGATCCTCTTCAGTCCAATACACTGTGATTGCTGGGAACAGACGCCCGTGCTATTTGTTCTGTGTATGGCAATGGCAGCGCAATAGTGACTATTCATACCATAAAAAAACTCTTGCTCCTAGGACAAGAAACTGCATGTGATTCAAGTCCATTTAGGACTGGGAAACAAACGCTAGCTCTCCTTACAAGAAACACACTCTGCTTTAGAAAAAGAGCAATCTTCTACTCTACTGTGTTTCCTTTAGGGCCAGAACAGTGAGCTTGCTCAGAACAAAAGAACTGTGCTTCCCACACACGGGCCATATCTAGTTCAACTCTGCTTAGGAAACTGACATGAACAGTAGATCCTCTTCAGTCCAATACACTGTACTTGCTGGGAACAGACGCCAGTGCTATTTGCACTGTGTATGGCAATTGGAGCACAATAGTGACTCGTCTTACCAGAAAACAACTCTTGCTCATAGGACAAAAAACTGCATGTTACTCAACTCCATTTAGGACTGGAAAACAAACTCTAGCTCACTTTACAAGAAACACACTCTTCTTTTGAGAAAAGAGCACTATTCTACTCTACTGTGTTTCCTATAGGGCCAGAACAGTGAGCTTGCTCAGAAAAAAAGAACTGTGCTTCCTACCCACACGGTCCATATCTAGTTCAACTCTTCTTAGGAAACTGACAAGAACAGTAGCTCCTCTTCAGTCCAATACACTGTACTTGCTGGGAACAGACGGGAGGGCTATTTGCACTGTGTATGGCAATGGGAGCGCAATAGTGACTTTCCTTACCAGAAAACAACTCTTGCTCCTAGGACCAGAAACTGCATGTGATTCAACTCCATTTAGGACTGGGAAAGAAATGGTAGCTCGCCTTACAAGAAACACACTCTGCTTTTGATAAAAGAGCACTCTTCTACTCTACTGTGTTTCCTATGGGGTCCCAACAGTGAGCTTGCTCAGAACAAAAGAACTGTGCTTCCTACACACATGGATCATATCTAGTTCAACTCTGCTTATGAAACTGACAAGAACAGTAGCTCCTATTCAGTCCAATACACTGTTCTTGCTGGGAACAGACCCGAGTGCTATTTGCACTGTGTATGGCATTTGGAGGACAATAGTGACCCTTCTTATCAGAAAACAACTCTTGCTCGTAGGACCAAAAACTGCATGTGACTCAACTCCATTTAGGACTGGGAAACAAACGTGAGCTCGCCTTAAAAGAAACACACTCTGCTTTAGAAAAAAGAGCACTCTTCTACTCTACTGTGTTTCCTATAGGGCCAGAACAGTGAGCTTGCTCAGAACATAATAACTCTGCTTCCTAAACACACGGGCCATATCTAGTTCAACACTGCTTAGGAAACTGACAAGAACAGTAGCTCCTCTTCAGTCCGATACACTGTAATTTCTGGGAACAGACGCGAGTGCTATTTGCACTGTGTATGGCAAAGCGAGAGCAATAGTGACTTTCCTTACCAGAAAACAACTCTTGCTCGTAGGACCAGAAAATGCATGTGATTCAACTCCATTTAGGACTGGGAAACAAATGCTAGCTCGTCTTACAAGAAACACACTCTGCTTTTGAGAAAAGAGCACTGTTCTCTACTGTGTTTCCTATAGGGCCAAAACAGTAAGCTTGCTCAGAACAAAAGAACTGTGCTTCCCATACACGGGCCATATCTAGTTCAACTCTGCTTAGTAACCTGACAAGAACAGTAGCTCCTATTCAGTTCAATACACTGTTCTTGCTGGTAAAAGACGCGAGTGCTATTTGTCTTGTGTATGGCAATGGGAGCGCAATAGTGACTTTCCTCACCAGAAAACAACTCTTGTTCGTAGGACCAGAAACTGCATGTGATTCAACTCCATTTAGGACTAGGAAACAAACACTAGCTCGCGTTACAAAAACACACTCTGCTTTTGAGAAAAGAGCACTCTTCTACTCTACTGTGTTTCCTGTAGGGCCAGAACAATGAGCTTGCTCAGAACATAAGAACTGTGCTCCTACACACGGGCCATATCTAGTTCCACTCTGCTTAGGAAACTGAGAAGAACTGTAGATCCTCTTCAGTCCAAAACACTGTACTTGCTGGGAACAGACGCGAGAGCTATTTGCACTATGTATGGCAAGGGGAGCGCAATAGTGACTTTCCTTACCGGAAATCAACTCTTGCTCTTAGGACCAGAAACTGCATGTGATTCAACTCCTTTTAGGACTGGGAAACAAATGCTAGCTCGACTTTCAAGAAACACACTCTGCTTTTGAGAAAAGAGCACTCTTCTACTCTACTGTGTTTCCTATGGGGTCCGAACAGTGAGCTTGCTCAGAACAAAAGAACTGTGCTTCCTAGACACACGGCCATATCTAGTTCAATTCTGCTTAAAAACCTGACAAGAACAGTAGATCCTCTTCAGTCCAATACACTGTACTTGCTGGGAACAGACGCCAGTGCTATTTGTCCTGTGTATGGCAATTGCAGCGCAATAGTGACTCTTCTTACCATAAAACAACTCTTGCTCATAGGACCAGAAACTGCATGTGATTCAAGTCCATTTAGGACTGGGAAACAAACGCTAGCTCGCCTTACAAGAAACACACTCTGCTTTAGAGAAAAGAGCACTCTTCTACTCTACTGTGTTTCCTATAGGGCCAGAACAGTGAGCTTGCTCAGAACAAAAGAACTGTGCTTCATACACACGGGCCATATCTAGTTCATCTCTGCTTAGGAAACTGACAAGAACAGTAGCTCCTATTCAGTCCAATACACTGTATTTGCTGGGAACAGACGCGAGTGCTATTTGCACTGTGTATGGCATTTAGAGCGCAATAGTGACTCTTCTTACCAGAAAACAACTCTTGCTTTTAGGACCAAAAACTGTCTGTGACTCAACTCCATTTAGGACTGGGAAACAAACGCGAGGTGGCCTTACAAGAAACACACTCTGCTTTAGAGAAAAAAGCACTCATGTACTCTACTGTGTTTCCTGTAGGGCCAGAAGAGTGAGCTTGCTCAGAACAAAAGAACTGTGCTTCCTACACACACGGGCCATATCTAGTTCAACTCTGCTTAGGAAACTGACAAGAACAGTAGCTCCTCTTCAGTTCGATACACTGTACTTGCTGAGAACAGACGCGAGAGCTATTTGCACTGTGTATGGCAATGGGAGCACAATAGTGACTTTCCTTACCAGAAAACAACTCTTGCTCGTAGGACCAGAAACTGCATGTGATTCAACTCCATTTAGGACTGGGAAAGAAATGCTAGCTCGCCTTACATGAAACACACTCTGCTTTTGAGAAAAGAGCACTCTTCTACTCTACTGTGTTTCCTATGGGGTCCAAAGAGTGAGCTTGCTCAGAACAAAAGAACTGTGCTTCCTACACACACGGGCCATATCTAGTTGAACTCTGCTTAGGAAACAAACAAGAACAGTAGCTTCTCTTCAGTCGAATACACTGTACTTGCGGGGAACAGAAGCGAGTGCTATTTGCACTGTGTATGGCATTTGGAGCACAATAGGGACTCTTCTTACCAGAAAACAACTCTTGCTCGTAGGACCAAAAACTGCATGTGACTCAACTCCATTTATAACTGGGAAACAACCGCGAGCTCGCCTTACAAGAATCATACTCTGCTTTAGAGAAAAAAGCACTCTTCTACTCTACTGTGTTTCCTATAGGTTCAGAACAGTGAGCTTGCTCAGAAAATAATAACAGTGCTTCCTAAACACACGTGCCATATCTAATTCAACTCTTTTTAGGAAAATGACAAGAACAGTAGCTCCTCTTCATTCCGATACACTGTACTTGCTGGGAACAGACGCGAGTGCTATTTGCACTGTGTATGGCAAAGGGAGCGGAATAGTGACTTTCCTTACCAGAAAACAACTCTTGCTCGTAGGACCAGAAACTGCATGGGATTCAACTCCATTTAGGACTGGGAAACAATGGCTAGCTCGCCTTACAAGAAACACAATCTGCTTTTGAGAAAAGAGCACTCTTCTACACTACTGTGTTTCCTATAGGGCCAAAACAGTGAGCTTGCTCAGAACAAAAGAACTGTGCTTGCTACACACACGGCCATATTTAGTTCAATTCTGCTTATAAATCTGACAAGAACAGTAGATCCTCTTGAGTCCAATACACTGTACTTGCTGGGAACAGACGCCAGTGCTATTTGTTCTGTGTATGGCAATTGGAGCACAATAGTGACTCGTCTTACCAGAAAACAACTCTTGCTCATAGGACAAAAAACTGCATGTGACTCAACTCCATTTAGGACTGGAAAACAAACTCTAGCTCACTTTACAAGAAACACACTCTGCTTTTGAGAAAAGAGCACTATTCTACTCTACTGTGTTTCCTATAGGGCCAGAACAGTGAGCTTGCTCAGAAAAAAAGAACTGTGCTTCCTACCCACACGGGCCATATCTAGTTCAACTCTTCTTAGGAACCTGACAAGAACAGTAGATCCTCTTCAGTCCAATACACTGTACTTGCTGGGAACAGACAGGAGGGCTATTTGCACTGTGTATGGCAATGGGAGTGCAATAGTGACTTTCCTTACCAGAAAACAACTCTTGCTCCTAGGACCAGAAACTGCATGTGATTCAACTCCATTTAGGACTGGGAAAGAAATGCTAGCTCGACTTACAACAAACACACTGCTTTAGAGAAAAGAGCACTCTTCTACTCTACTGTGTTTCCTATGGGGTCCAAACAGTGAGCTTGCTCAGAACAAAAGAACTGTGCTTCCTACACACATGGATCATATCTAGTTCAACTCTGCTTATGAAACTGACAAGAACAGTAGCTCCTATTCAGTCCAATACACTGTACTTGCTGGGAACAGACCCGAGTGCTATTTGCACTGTGTATGGCATTTGGAGCACAATAGTGACTCTTCTTACCAGAAAACAACTCTTGCTCGTAGGACCAAAAACTGCATGTGACTCAACTCCATTTAGGACTGGGAAACAAACGCGAGCTCGCCTTACAAGAAACACGCTCTGCTTTAGAAAAAAAAGCACTCTTCTACTCTACTGTGTTTCCTATAGGGCCAGAACCGTGAGCTTGCTCAGAACATAATAACTCTGCTTCCTAAACACACGGGCCATATCTAGTTCAATTCTGCTTAGGAAACTGACAAGAACAGTAGCTCCTCTTCAGTCCGATACACTGTAATTTCTGGGAACAGACCCGAGGGCTATTTGCACTGTGTATGGCAAAGCGAGAGCAATAGTGACTTTCCTTACCAGAAAACAACTCTTGCTCGTGGGACCAGAAACTGCATGTGATTCAACTCCATTTAGGACTGGGAAACAAATGCTAGCTCGCCTTACAAGAAACACACTCTGCTTTTGAGAAAAGAGCACTGTTCTCTACTGTGTTTCCTATAGGGCCAAAACAGTAAGCTTGCTCAGAACAAAAGAACTGTGCTTCCTACACACACGGCCATATTTAGTTCAATTCTGCTTAGGAACCTGAAAAGAACAGTAGATCCTCTTCAGTCCAATACACTGTACTTGCTGGGAACAGACGCCAGTGCTATTTGTTCTGTGTATGGCAATGGCAGCGCAATAGTGACTATTCTTACCACAAAAAAACTCTTGCTCCTAGGACCAGAAACTGCATGTGATTCAACTCCATTTAGGACTGGGAAACAAACGCTAGCTCTCCTTACAAGAAACGCACTCTCCTTTAGAAAAAGAGCATCTTCTACTCTACTGTGTTTCCTATAGGGCCAGAACAGTGAGCTTGCTCAGAACATAAGAACTGTGCTTCCCACACACGGGCCATATCTAGTTCAACTCTGCTTAGTAAACTGACAAGACAGTAGCTCCTATTCAGTTCAATACACTGTTCTTGCTGGTAAAAGACGCGAGTGCTATTTGTCTTGTGTATGGCAATGGGAGCGCAATAGTGACTTTCCTTACCAGAAAAAAACTCTTGTTCGTAGGACCAGAAACTGCATGTGATTCAACTCCATTTAGGACTAGGAAACAAACGCTAGCTCGCCTTACAAAAACACACTCTGCTTTTGAGAAAAGAGCACTCTTCTACTCTACTGTGTTTCCTGTAGGGCCAGAACAATGAGCTTACTCAGAACATAAGAACTGTGCTCCTACACACAGGCCATATCTAGTTCCACTCTGCTTAGGAAACTGAGAAGAACAGTAGATCCTCTTCAGTCCGATACACTGTGCTTGCTCTTAGGACCAGAAACTGCATGTGATTCAACTCCTTTTAGGACTGGGAAACAAACGCTAGCTCGACTTTCAAGAAACACACTCTGCTTTTGAGAAAAGAGCACTCTTCTACTCTACTGTGTTTCCTATGGGGTCCGAACAGTGAGCTTGCTCAGAACAAAAGAACTGTGCTTCCTACACACACGGCCATATCTAGTTCAATTCTGCTTAGGAACCTGACCAGAGCAGTAGATCCTCTTCACTCCAATACACTGTACTTCCTGGGAACAGACGCCAGTGCTATTTGTCCTGTATATGGCAATGGCAGCGCAATAGTGACTATTCTTATCATAAAACATCTCTTGCTCGTAGGACCACAAACTGCATGTGATTCAACTCCATTTAGGACTGCGAAACAAACGCTAGCTTGCCTTACAAGAAACACTCTCTGCTTTTGAGAAAAGAGCACTCTTCTACTCTACTGTGTTTCCTATGGGGTCCAAACAGTGATCTTGGTCAGAACAAAAGAACTGTGCTTCCTACACACATGGACCATATCTAGTTCAACTCTGCTTAGGAAACTGACAAGAACAGTAGCTCCTATTCAGTCCAATACACTGTACTTGCTGGGAACTGACGCGAGTGCTATTTGCACTGTGTATGGCATTTAGAGCGCAATAGTGACTCTTCTTACTAGAAAACAACTCTTGCTTTTAGGACCAAAAACTGTCTGTGACTCAACTCCATTTAGGACTGGGAAACAAACGCGAGCTGGCCTTACAAGAAACACACTCTGCTTTAGAGAAAAAAAGCACTCATATACTCTACTGTGTTTCCTGTAGGGCCAGAACAGTGAGCTTGCTCAGAAAAAAGAACTGTGCTTCCTACACACACGGGCCATATCTAGTTCAACTCTGCTTAGGAAACTGACAAGAACAGTAGATCCTCTTCAGTTCGATACACTGTCCTTGCTGAGAAAAGACGCGAGTGCTATTGGCACTGTGTATGGCAATGGGAGCGCAATAGTGACTTTCCTTACCAGAAAACAACTCTTGCTTGTAGGACGAGAAACTGCATGTGATTCAACTCCATTTAGGACTGGGAAACAAATGCTAGCTCGCCTTACATGAAACACACTCTGCTTTTGAGAAAAGAGCACTCTTCTACTCTACTGTGTTTCCTATGGGGTCCAAAGAGTGAGCTTGCTCATAACAAAAGAACTGTGCTTCCTACACACATGGGCCATATCTAGTTCAACTCTGCTTAGGAAACAAACAAGAACAGTAGCTCCTCTTCAGTCGAATACACTGTACTTGCGGGGAACAGACGCGAGTGCTATTTGCACTGTGTATGGCAATTGGAGCACAATAGTGACTTGTCTTACCAGAAAACAACTCTTGCTTGTAGCACAAAAAACTGCATGTGACTCAACTCCATTTAGGACTGGGAAACAAACGCTAGCTCGACTTCCAAGAAAAACACTCTGCTTTTGAGAAAATAGCACTCTTCTACTCTACTGTGTTTCCTATGTGTTCCGAAAAGTGAGCTTGCTCAGAACAAAAAAACTGTGCTTCCTACACACACGGCCATATCTCGTTCAAGTCTGCTTAGGAAACTGACAAGACATTAGATCCTCTTCAGTCCGATACACTGTACTTGCTGGGAACAGACGCCAGTGCTATTTGCACTGTGTATGGCAATGGGAGCACAATAGTGACTTTCCTTACCAGAAAACAACTCTTGCTCGTAGGACCAGAAACTGCATGTGATTCCACTCCATTTAGGACTGGGAAACAAACGCTAGCTCGCCTTACAAGAAACACACTCTGCTTTAGAGAAAAGAGCACTCTTCTACTCTACTGTGTTTCCTATGGGGTCCAAACAGTGAGCTTGTTCAGAACAAAAGAACTATGCTTCCTACACACACGGACCATATCTAGTTCAACTCTGCTTAGTAAACTCACAAGAACAGTAGCTCCTATTCAGTCCAATACACTGTATTTACTGGGAACACACCCGAGTGCTATTTGCACTGTGTATGGCATTTGGAGCACAATAAAGACTCTTCTTACCAGAAAACAACTCTTGCTCGTAGGACCAAAAACTGCATGTGACTCAACTCCATTTATAACTGGGAAACAACCGCGAGCTCGCCTTACAAGAATCATACTCTGCTTTAGAGAAAAAAGCACTCTTCTACTCTACTGTGTTTCCTATAGGTTCAGAACAGTGAGCTTGCTCAGAAAATAATAACAGTGCTTCCTAAACACACGTGCCATATCTAATTCAACTCTTCTTAGGAAACTGAGAAGAACAGTAGCTCCTCTTCATTCCGATACACTGTACTTGCTGGGAACAGACGCGAGTGCTATTTGCACTGTGTGTGGCAAAGGGAGCGGAATAGTGACTTTCCTTACCAGAAAACAACTCTTGCTCGTAGGACCAGAAACTGCATGTGATTCCACTCCATTTAGGACTGGGAAACAAACGCTAGCTCGCCTTACAAGAAACACACTCCGCTTTAGAGAAAAGAGCACTCTTCTACTCTACTGTGTTTCCTATGGGGTCCAAACAGTGAGCTTGTTCAGAACAAAAGAACTATGCTTCCTACACACACGGAACATATCTAGTTCAACTCTGCTTAGTAAACTGACAAGAACAGTAGCTCCTCTTCAGTCCAATACGCTGTACTTGCTGGGAAAAGACGGGAAGGCTATTTGCACTGTTTATGGCAATGGGAGTGCAATATAGACTTCCCTTACCAGAAAACAACTCTTCCTCTTAGGACCAGAAACTGCATATGATTCCACTCCATTTAGGAATGGGAAAAAAACGCTAGCTCGCCTTAAAAGAAACACACTCTGCTTTTGAGAAAAAAGCACTCTTCTACTCTACTGTGTTTCCTATGGGGTATGAACAGTGAGCTTGCTCAGAACAAAAAAACTGTGCTTCCTACACACACGGCCATATCTAGTTCAAGTCCGCTTAGGAACCTGACAAGAACAGTAGATCCTCTTCAGCCAAATACACTGTACTTGCTGCGAACAGACGCCAGTGCTATTTTCCTGGCTATGGCAATGGCAGCGCAATAGTGACTCTACTTACCAGAAAACAACTCTTGCTCGTAGTACCAGAAACTGCATGGGATTCAACTCCATTTAGGACTGGGACACAAATGCTAGCTCGCCTTACAAGAAACACACTCTGCTTTAGAGAAAAGAGCCCACTTCTACTCTACTGTGTTTCCTATGGGGTCCAAACAGTGAGCTTGCTCAGAACAAAAGAACTGTGCTTCCTACACACAAGGACCATATGTAGTTCAACTCTGCTTAGGAAACTGACAAGAACAGTAGCTACTCTTCAGTCCGATACACTGTACTTGCTGGGAAAAGACGCGAGTGCTATTTGCCCTGTGTATGGCAATGGGAGCGCAATGGTGACTTTCCTTACCAGAAAACAACACTTGTTCGTAGGACCAGAAACTGCATGTAATTCAACTCCATTTAGATCTAGGAAACAAACGCTAGCTCGCCTTACAAGAAACACACTCTGCTTTTGAGAAAAGAGCACTCTTCTACTCTACTGTATTTCCTATATGGCCAGAACAGTGAGCTTGCTCAGAACATAAGAACTGTGCTTCCTACACACACGGGCCTTATCTAGTTAAACTCTGCTTAGGAAACTGACAAGACATTAGATCCTCTTCAGTCCGATACACTGTACTTGCTGGGAACAGACGCCAGTGCTATTTGCACTGTGTATGGCATTGGGAGCACAATAGTGACTCGTCTTACCAGAAAACAACTCTTGCTCGTAGGACAAAAAACTGCATGTGATTCAACTCCATTTAGGACTGGGAAACAAACGCTAATTCGCCTTACAAGAAACACACTCTGCTTTTGAGAAAAGAGCACTCTTCTACTCTACTGTGTTTCCTATAGGGCCAGAACAGTGAGCTTGCTCAGAACAAATGAACTGTGCTTCCTAGACACACGGGCAATATCTAGTTCAACTCTGCTTAGGAAACTGAGAAGAACAGTAGCTCCTCTTCAGTCCAATACACTGTACTTGCTGGGAACAGACGCCAGTGCTTTTTGTCCTGTGTATGGCAATGGCAGCGCAATAGTGACTATTCTTACCATAAAAAAAACTCTTGCCTCTAGGACCAGAAACTTCATGTGATTCAACTACATTTAGGACTGGGAAACAAAGGCTATCTCTCCTTACAAGAAACACACTCGGCTTTAGAAAAAGAGCACTCTTCTACTCTACTGTGTTTCCTATAGGGCCAGAACAGTGAGCTTGCTCAGAACATAAGAACTGTGCTTCCTACACACACGTGCCATATCGAGTTCAACTCTGCTTAGGAAACTGAGAAGAACAGTAGGTCCTCTTCAGTCCAATACACTGTACTTGCTGGGAACAGAAGCATGAGCTATTTGCACTTTGTATGACAAAGGGAGCGCAATAGTGACTTTCCTTACAAGAAACAACTCTGCTCATAGGACCAGAAACTGCATGTGATTCAACTCCATTTAGGACTGGGAAACAAACGCTAGCTCGCCTTACAAGAAACACACTGCTTTAGAGAAAAAAGCACTCTTCTACTCTACTGTGTTTCCTATAGGGCCAGAACAGTGAGCTTGCTCAGAACAAAAGAAATGTGCTTCCCACACACGGGCCATATCTAGTTCAACTCTTCTTAGGAAACTGACAAGTACAGTAGATCCTCTTCAGTCCAATAGACTGTACTTGCTGGGAACAGACGCCAGTGCTATTTGCACTGTGTATGGCAATTGGAGCACAATAGTGACTCGTCTTACCAGAAAACAACTCTTGCTCGTAGGACAAAAAACTGCATGTGACTCAACTCCATTTAGGACTGGGAAACAAACTCTAGCTGCTTTACAAGAAACACACTCTGCTTTTGAGAAAAGAGCACTCTTTTACTCTACTGTGTTTCCTATGGGGTCCAAAGAGTGAGCTTGCTCAGAACAAAAGAACTTTGCTTCCTACACACATGGGCCATATGTAGTTCAACTCTGCTTAGGAAACAAACAAGAACAGTAGCTCCTCTTCAGTCGAATACACTGTACTTGCAAGGAACAGATGCGAGTGCTATTTGCACTGTGTATGGCAATTGGAGCACAATAGTGACTTGTCTTACCAGAAAACAACTCTTGCTCGTAGGATAAAAAACTGCATGTGACTCAACTCCATTTATGACTGGGAAACAAACGCTAGCTCGACTTCCAAGAAACACACTCTGCTTTAGAGAAAAGAGCACTCTTCTACCCTACTGTGTTTCCTATGGGTTCCGAAAAGTGAGCTTGCTCAGAACAAAAAAACTGTGCTTCCTACACACAGGGTCATATCTCGTTCAAGTCTGCTTAGGAACCTGACAAGAACAGTAGATCCTCTTCAGTCCAATACACTGTACTTGCTGGGAACAGACGCCAGTGCTATTTGTCCTGTGTAGGGCAATGGCAGTACAATAGTGACTCTTCTTACCAGAAAACAACTCTTGCTCGTAGGACCAGAAACTGCATGTGATTCAACTCCATTTAGGACTGGGAAACAAACTCTAGCTCGCTTTACAAGAAACACACTCTGCTTTTGAAAAAAGAGCACTCTTCTACTCTACTGTGTTTCCTATAGGGCCAGAACAGTGAGCTTGCTCAGAAAAAAGGAACTGTGCTTCCTAAACACACGGGCCATATCTAGTTCAACTCTGCTTAGGAAACTGAGAAGAATAGTAGCTCCTCTTCAGTCCAATACACTGTACTTGCTGGGAACAGACGGGAGGGCTATTTGCACTGTGTATGGCAATGGGAACGCAATAGTGACTTTCCTTACCAGAAAACAACTCTTGCTCGTAGGACCAGAAACTGCATGTGATTCCACTCCATTTAGGACTGGGAAACAAATGCTAGCTTGCCTTACAAGAAACACACTCTCCTTTAGAGAAAAGAGCACTCTTCTACTCTACTGTGTTTCCTATGGGGTCCAAACAGTGAGATTGTTCAGAACAAAAGAACTATGTTTCCTACACACACGGACCATATCTCGTTCAACTCTGCTTAGTAAACTCACAAGAACAGTAGCTCCTATTCAGTCTAATACACTGTACTTGCTGGGAACAGACCCGAGTGCTATTTGCACTGTGTATGGCATTTGGAGCACAATAGTGACTCTTCTTACCAGAAAACAACTCTTGCTCGTAGGACCAAAAACTGCATGTGACTCAACTCCATTTATAACTGGGAAACAACCGCGAGCTCGCCTTTCAAGAATCATACTCTGCTTTAGAGAAAAAAGCACTCTTCTACTCTACTGTGTTTCCTGTAGGTTCAGAACAGTGAGCTTGCTCAGAAAATAATAACAGTGCTTCCTTAACACACGTGCCATATCTAATTCAACTCTTCTTAGGAAAATGACAACAACAGTAGCTCCTCTTCATTCCGATACACTGTACTTGCTGGGAACAGACGCGAGTGCTATTTGCACTGTGTATGGCAAAGGGAGCAGAATAGTGACTTTCCTTACCAGAAAACAACTCTTGCTCGTAGGACCGGAAACTGCCTGTGACTCAACTCCATTTAGGACTGGGAAACAATGGCTAGATCGCCTTACAAGAAACACAATCTGCTTTTGAGAAAAGAGCACTCTTCTACACTACTGTGTTTCTATAGGGCCAAAACAGTGAGCTTGCTCAGAACATAAGAACTGTGCTTCCTACACACACGGCCATATTTAGTTCAATTCTGCTCATAAATCTGACAAGAACAGTAGATCCTCTTCAGTCCAATACACTGTGATTGCTGGGAACAGACGCCCGTGCTATTTGTTCTGTGTATGGCAATGGCAGCGCAATAGTGACTATTCATACCATAAAAAAACTCTTGCTCCTAGGACAAGAAACTGCATGTGATTCAAGTCCATTTAGGACTGGGAAACAAACGCTAGCTCTCCTTACAAGAAACACACTCTGCTTTAGAAAAAGAGCAATCTTCTACTCTACTGTGTTTCCTTTAGGGCCAGAACAGTGAGCTTGCTCAGAACAAAAGAACTGTGCTTCCCACACACGGGCCATATCTAGTTCAACTCTGCTTAGGAAACTGACATGAACAGTAGATCCTCTTCAGTCCAATACACTGTACTTGCTGGGAACAGACGCCAGTGCTATTTGCACTGTGTATGGCAATTGGAGCACAATAGTGACTCGTCTTACCAGAAAACAACTCTTGCTCATAGGACAAAAAACTGCATGTTACTCAACTCCATTTAGGACTGGAAAACAAACTCTAGCTCACTTTACAAGAAACACACTCTTCTTTTGAGAAAAGAGCACTATTCTACTCTACTGTGTTTCCTATAGGGCCAGAACAGTGAGCTTGCTCAGAAAAAAAGAACTGTGCTTCCTACCCACACGGTCCATATCTAGTTCAACTCTTCTTAGGAAACTGACAAGAACAGTAGCTCCTCTTCAGTCCAATACACTGTACTTGCTGGGAACAGACGGGAGGGCTATTTGCACTGTGTATGGCAATGGGAGCGCAATAGTGACTTTCCTTACCAGAAAACAACTCTTGCTCCTAGGACCAGAAACTGCATGTGATTCAACTCCATTTAGGACTGGGAAAGAAATGGTAGCTCGCCTTACAAGAAACACACTCTGCTTTTGATAAAAGAGCACTCTTCTACTCTACTGTGTTTCCTATGGGGTCCCAACAGTGAGCTTGCTCAGAACAAAAGAACTGTGCTTCCTACACACATGGATCATATCTAGTTCAACTCTGCTTATGAAACTGACAAGAACAGTAGCTCCTATTCAGTCCAATACACTGTTCTTGCTGGGAACAGACCCGAGTGCTATTTGCACTGTGTATGGCATTTGGAGGACAATAGTGACCCTTCTTATCAGAAAACAACTCTTGCTCGTAGGACCAAAAACTGCATGTGACTCAACTCCATTTAGGACTGGGAAACAAACGTGAGCTCGCCTTAAAAGAAACACACTCTGCTTTAGAAAAAAGAGCACTCTTCTACTCTACTGTGTTTCCTATAGGGCCAGAACAGTGAGCTTGCTCAGAACATAATAACTCTGCTTCCTAAACACACGGGCCATATCTAGTTCAACACTGCTTAGGAAACTGACAAGAACAGTAGCTCCTCTTCAGTCCGATACACTGTAATTTCTGGGAACAGACGCGAGTGCTATTTGCACTGTGTATGGCAAAGCGAGAGCAATAGTGACTTTCCTTACCAGAAAACAACTCTTGCTCGTAGGACCAGAAAATGCATGTGATTCAACTCCATTTAGGACTGGGAAACAAATGCTAGCTCGTCTTACAAGAAACACACTCTGCTTTTGAGAAAAGAGCACTGTTCTCTACTGTGTTTCCTATAGGGCCAAAACAGTAAGCTTGCTCAGAACAAAAGAACTGTGCTTCCCATACACGGGCCATATCTAGTTCAACTCTGCTTAGTAACCTGACAAGAACAGTAGCTCCTATTCAGTTCAATACACTGTTCTTGCTGGTAAAAGACGCGAGTGCTATTTGTCTTGTGTATGGCAATGGGAGCGCAATAGTGACTTTCCTCACCAGAAAACAACTCTTGTTCGTAGGACCAGAAACTGCATGTGATTCAACTCCATTTAGGACTAGGAAACAAACACTAGCTCGCGTTACAAAAACACACTCTGCTTTTGAGAAAAGAGCACTCTTCTACTCTACTGTGTTTCCTGTAGGGCCAGAACAATGAGCTTGCTCAGAACATAAGAACTGTGCTCCTACACACGGGCCATATCTAGTTCCACTCTGCTTAGGAAACTGAGAAGAACTGTAGATCCTCTTCAGTCCGAAACACTGTACTTGCTGGGAACAGACGCGAGAGCTATTTGCACTATGTATGGCAAGGGGAGCGCAATAGTGACTTTCCTTACCGGAAATCAACTCTTGCTCTTAGGACCAGAAACTGCATGTGATTCAACTCCTTTTAGGACTGGGAAACAAATGCTAGCTCGACTTTCAAGAAACACACTCTGCTTTTGAGAAAAGAGCACTCTTCTACTCTACTGTGTTTCCTATGGGGTCCGAACAGTGAGCTTGCTCAGAACAAAAGAACTGTGCTTCCTAGACACACGGCCATATCTAGTTCAATTCTGCTTAAAAACCTGACAAGAACAGTAGATCCTCTTCAGTCCAATACACTGTACTTGCTGGGAACAGACGCCAGTGCTATTTGTCCTGTGTATGGCAATTGCAGCGCAATAGTGACTCTTCTTACCATAAAACAACTCTTGCTCATAGGACCAGAAACTGCATGTGATTCAAGTCCATTTAGGACTGGGAAACAAACGCTAGCTCGCCTTACAAGAAACACACTCTGCTTTAGAGAAAAGAGCACTCTTCTACTCTACTGTGTTTCCTATAGGGCCAGAACAGTGAGCTTGCTCAGAACAAAAGAACTGTGCTTCATACACACGGGCCATATCTAGTTCATCTCTGCTTAGGAAACTGACAAGAACAGTAGCTCCTATTCAGTCCAATACACTGTATTTGCTGGGAACAGACGCGAGTGCTATTTGCACTGTGTATGGCATTTAGAGCGCAATAGTGACTCTTCTTACCAGAAAACAACTCTTGCTTTTAGGACCAAAAACTGTCTGTGACTCAACTCCATTTAGGACTGGGAAACAAACGCGAGGTGGCCTTACAAGAAACACACTCTGCTTTAGAGAAAAAAGCACTCATGTACTCTACTGTGTTTCCTGTAGGGCCAGAAGAGTGAGCTTGCTCAGAACAAAAGAACTGTGCTTCCTACACACACGGGCCATATCTAGTTCAACTCTGCTTAGGAAACTGACAAGAACAGTAGCTCCTCTTCAGTTCGATACACTGTACTTGCTGAGAACAGACGCGAGAGCTATTTGCACTGTGTATGGCAATGGGAGCACAATAGTGACTTTCCTTACCAGAAAACAACTCTTGCTCGTAGGACCAGAAACTGCATGTGATTCAACTCCATTTAGGACTGGGAAAGAAATGCTAGCTCGCCTTACATGAAACACACTCTGCTTTTGAGAAAAGAGCACTCTTCTACTCTACTGTGTTTCCTATGGGGTCCAAAGAGTGAGCTTGCTCAGAACAAAAGAACTGTGCTTCCTACACACACGGGCCATATCTAGTTGAACTCTGCTTAGGAAACAAACAAGAACAGTAGCTTCTCTTCAGTCGAATACACTGTACTTGCGGGGAACAGAAGCGAGTGCTATTTGCACTGTGTATGGCAATTGGAGCACAATAGTGACTTGTCTTACCAGAAAACAACTCTTGCTCGTAGGACAAAAAACTGCATGTGACTCAACTCCATTTAGGACTGGGACACAAACGCTAGCTCGACTTCCAAGAAAAACTCTCTGCTTTTGAGAAAAGAGCACTCTTCTACTCTACTGTGTTTCCTATGTGTTCCGAAAAGTGAGCTTGCTCAGAACAAAAAAACTGTGCTTCCTACACACACGTGCCATATCTAGTTCAACTCTGCTTAGGAAACTGAGAAGAACAGTAGGTCCTCTTCAGTCCAATACACTGTACTTGCTGGGAACAGACGCATGTGCTATTTGCACTGTGCATGACAAAGGGAGCGCAATAGTGACTTTCCTTACCAGAAACAACTCTTGCTCGTAGGACCAGAAACTGCATGTGATTCAACTCCATTTAGGACTGGGAAACAAACGCTAGCTCGCCTTACAAGAAACACACTGCTTTAGAGAAAAAAGCACTCTTCTACTCTACTGAGTTTCCTATAGGGCCAGAACAGTGAGCTTGCTCAGAACAAAAGAAGTGTGCTTCCTAAACACACGGGCCATATCTAGTTCAACTCTTCTTAGGAAACTGACAAGTGCAGTAGATCCTCTTCAGTCCAATAGACTGTACTTGCTGGTAACAGACGCCAGTGCTACTTGCACTGTGTATGGCAATTGGAGCACAATAGTGACTCGTCTTACCAATAAACAACTCTTGCTCGTAGGACCAGAAACTGCATGTGATTCCACTCCATTTAGGTATGGGAAAAAAACGCTAGCTCGCCTTAAAAGAAACACACTCTGATTTTGAGTAAAAAGCACTCTTCTACTCTACTGTGTTTCCTATGGGGTCCGAACAGTGAGCTTGCTCAGAACAAAAAACTGTGCTTCCTACACACACGGCCATATCTAGTTCAAGTCTGCTTAGGAACCTGACAAGAATAGTAGATCCTCTTCAGCCCAATACACTGTACTTGCTGCGAACAGATGCCAGTGCTATTTGTCCTGTGTATGGCATTGGCAGCGCAATAGTAACTCTTCTTACCAGAAAACAACTCTTTCTCGTAGTACCAGAAACTGCAAGGGATTCAACTCCATTTAGGACTGGGACACAAATGCTAGCTCGCCTTACAAGAAACACACTCTGCTTTTGAGAAAAGAGCACTCTTCTACTCTACTGTGTTTCCTATAGGGTCCGAACAGTGAGCTTGCTCAGAACAAAAGAACTGTGCTTCCTACACACACGGACCATATCTATTTCAACTCTGCTTAGGAAACTGACAAGAACAGTAGCTCCTCTTCAGTCCAATACACTGTACTTGCTGGGAACAGACGCGAGTGCTATTTGCACTGTGTATGGCAATTGGAGCACAATAGTGACTCGTCTTACCAGAAAACAACTCTTGCTCGTAGGACAAAAAACTGCATGTGACTCAACTCCATTTAGGACTGGAAAACAAACTCTTGCTGCTTTACAAGAAACACACTCTGCTTTTGAGAAAAGAGCACTCTTTTACTCTACTGTGTTTCCTATAGGGCCAGAACAGTGAGCTTGCTCAGAAAAAAAGAACTGTGCTTCCTAAACACACGGGCCATATCTAGTTCAAATCATCTTAGGAAACTGACAAGAACAGTAGGTCCTCTTCAGTCCAATACACTGTACTTGCTGCGAAAAGACGGGAGGGCTATTTGCACTGTTTATGGCAATAGGAGTGCAATATTGACTTTCCTTACCAGAAAACAACTCTTGCTCGTAAGACCAGAAACTGCATGTGATTCCACTCCATTTAGGTATGGGAAAAAAACGCTAGCTCGCCTTAAAAGAAACACACTCTGATTTTGAGTAAAAAGCACTCTTCTACTCTACTGTGTTTCCTATGGGGTCCGAACAGTGAGCTTGCTCAGAACAAAAAAACTGTGCTTCCTACACACACGGCCATATCTAGTTCAAGTCTGCTTAGGAACCTGACAAGAACAGTAGATCCTCTTCAGCCCAATACACTGTACTTGCTGCGAACAGATGCCAGTGCTATTTGTCCTGTGTATGGCAATGGCAGCGCAATAGTAACTCTTCTTACCAGAAAACAACTCTTTCTCGTAGTACCAGAAACTGCAAGGGATTCAACTCCATTTAGGACTGGGACACAAATGCTAGCTCGCCTTACAAGAAACACACTCTGCTTTTGAGAAAAGAGCACTCTTCTACTCTACTGTGTTTCCTATAGGGTCCGAACAGTGAGCTTGCTCAGAACAAAAGAACTGTGCTTCCTACACACACGGACCATATCTATTTCAACTCTGCTTAGGAAACTGACAAGAACAGTAGCTCCTCTTCAGTCCAATACACTGTACTTGCTGGGAACAGACGCGAGTGCTATTTGCACTGTGTATGGCAATTGGAGCACAATAGTGACTCGTCATACCAGAAAACAACTCTTGCTCATAGGACAAAAAACTGCATGTGACTCAACTCCATTTAGGACTGGGAAACAAACTCTAGCTGCTTTACAAGAAATACACTCTGCTTTTGAGAAAAGAGCACTCTTTTACTCTACTGTGTTTCCTATAGGGCCAGAACAGTGAGCTTGCTCAGAAAAAAAGAACTGTGCTTCCTAAACACACGGGCCTTATCTAGTTCAACTCTGCTTAGGAACCTGACAAGAATAGTAGATCCTCTTCAGTCCAATACACTGTGCTTGCTGGGAACAGACGCCAGTGCTATTTGTCCTGTGTATGGCAATGGCAGCGCAATAGTTACTATTCTTACCATAAAACAACTCTTGCTCGTAGGACCAGAAACTGCATGTGATTCCACTCCATTTAGGACTGGGACACAAACGCTAGCTCGCCTTACAAGAAACACACTCTGCTTTAGAGAAAAGAGCACTCTTCTACTCTACTGTGTTTCCTATGGGGTCCAAAGAGTGAGCTTGCTCAGAACAAAAGAACTGTGCTTCCTACACACACGGGCCATATCTAGTTCAACTCTGCTTAGGAAACAAACAAGAACAGTAGCTCCTCTTCAGTCGAATACACTGTACTTGCGGGGAACAGACGCGCATGCTACTTGCACTGTGTATGGCAATTGGAGCACAATAGTGACTTGTCTTACCAGAAAACAACTCTTGCTCGTAGGACAAAAAACTGCATGTGACTCAACTCCATTTAGGACTGGGAAACAAACGCTAGCTCGACTTCCAAGAAACACACTCTGCTTTAGAGAAAAGAGCACTCTTCTACTCTACTGTGTTTACTATGTGTTCTGAAAAGTGAGCTTGCTCAGAACAAAAAAACTGTGCTTCCTACACACAGGGTCATATCTCGTTCAAGTCTGCTTAGGAACCTGACAAGAACAGTAGATCCTCTTCAGTCCAATACACTGTACTTGCTGGGAACAGACGCCAGTGCTATTTGTCCTGTGTAGGGCAATGGCAGTGCAATAGTGACTCTTCTTACCAGAAAACAACTCTTGCTAGTAGGACCAGAAACTGCATGTGATTCAACTCCATTTAGGACTGGGAAACAAACTCTAGCTCGCTTTACAAGAAACACACTCTGCTTTTGAGAAAACAGCACTCTTCTACTCTACTGTGTTTCCGATAGGGCCAGAACAGTGAGCTTGCTCAAAAAAAAGGAACTGTACTTCCTAAACACACGGGCCATATCTAGTTCAACTCTGCTTAGGAAACTGAGAAGAACAGTAGGTCCTCTTCAGTCCAATACACTGTACTTGCTGGGAACAGACGCATGTGCTATTTGCACTGTGTATGACAAAGGGAGCGCAATAGTGACTTTCCTTACCAGAAACAACTCTTGCTCGTAGGACCAGAAACTGCATGTGATTCAACTCCATTTAGGAATGGGAAACAAATGCTAGCTCGCCTTACAAGAAACACACTGCTTTAGAGAAAAAAGCACTCTTCTACTCTACTGTGTTTCCTACAGGGCCAGAACTGTGAGCTTGCTCAGAACAAAAGAACTGTGCTTTCCACACACAGGCCATATCTAGTTCAACTCTTCTTAGGAAACTGACAAGTACAGTAGATCCTCTTCAGTCCAATAGACTGTACTTGCTGGGAACAGACGCCAGTGCTATTTGCACTGTGTATGGCAGTTGGAGCACAATATTGACTCGTCTTACCAGAAAACAACTCTTGCTCATAGGGCAAAAAACTGCATGTGACTCAACTCCATTTAGGACTGGGAAACAAACTCTAGCTGCTTTACAAGAAACACACTCTGCTTTTGAGAAAAGAGCACTCTTTTACTCTACTGTGTTTCCTATAGGGCCAGAACAGTGAGCTTGCTCAGAAAAAAAGAACTGGGCTTCCTAAACACACGGGCCATATCTAGTTCAAATCTTCTTAGGAAACTGACAAGAACAGTAGGTCCTCTTCAGTCCAATACACTGTACTTGCTGCGAAAAGACGGGAGGGCTATTTGCACTGTTTATGGCAATAGGAGTGCAATATTGACTTTCCTTACCAGAAAACAACTCTTGCTCGTGGGACCAGAAACTGCATGTGATTCCACTCCATTTAGGTATGGGAAAAAAACGCTAGCTCGCCTTAAAAGAAACACACTCTGATTTTGAGAAAAAAGCACTCTTCTTCTCTACTGTGTTTCCTATGGGGTCCGAACAGTGAGCTTGCTCAGAACAAAAAAACTGTGCTTCCTACACACACGGCCATATCTAGTTCAAGTCTGCTTAGGAACCTGACAAGAACAGTAGATCCTCTTCAGCCCAATACACTGTACTTGCTGCGAACAGATGCCAGTGCTATTTGTCCTGTGTATGTCAATGGCAGCGCAATAGTAACTCTTCTTACCAGAAAACAACTCTTTCTCGTAGTACCAGAAACTGCAAAGGATTCAACTCCATTTAGGACTGGGACACAAAGGCTAGCTCGCCTTACAAGAAACACACTCTGCTTTTGAGAAAAGAGCACTCTTCTACTCTACTGTGTTTCCTATAGGGTCCGAACAGTGAGCTTGCTCAGAACAAAAGAACTGTGCTTCCTACACACACGGACCATATCTATTTCAACTCTGCTTAGGAAACTGACAAGGACAGTAGCTCCTCTTCAGTCCAATACACTGTACTTGCTGGGAACAGACGCGAATGCTATTTGCACTGTGTATGGCAATTGGAGCACAATAGTGACTTGTCTTACCAGAAAACAACTCTTGCTCGTAGGACAAAAAACTGCATGTGACTCAACTCCATTTAGGACTGGGAAACGATCTCTAGCTCGCCTTACAAGAAACATACTCTGCTTTAGATAAAAGAGCACTCTTCTACTCTACTGTGTTTCCTATAGAGCCAGAACAGTGAGCTTGCTCAGAACAAATGAACTGTGCTTCCTAGACACACGGGCAATATCTAGTTCAACTCTGCTTAGGAAACTGAGAAGAACAGTGGCTCCTCTTCAGTCCAATACACTGTACTTGCTGGGAACAGACGCCAGTGCTTTTTGTCCTGTGTATGGCAATGGCAGCGCAATAGTGAGTATTCTTACCATAAAAAAACTCTTGCCTCTAGGACCAGAAACTTCATGTGATTCAACTCCGTTTAGGACTGGGAAACAAACGCTAGCTCTCCTTACAAGAAACACACTCTGCTTTAGAAAAAGAGCACTCTTCTACTCTACTGTGTTTCCTATAGGGCCAGAACAGTGAGCTTGCTCAGAACATAAGAACTGTGCTTCCTACACACACGTGCCGTATCTAGTTCAACTCTCCTTAGGAAACTGAGAAGAACAGTAGGTCCTCTTCAGTCCAATACACTGTACTTGCTGGGAACAGACACAAGTGCTATTTGCACTGTGTATGACAAAAGGAGCACAATAGTGACTTTCCTTACCAGAAACAACTCTTGCTCGTAGGACCAGAAACTGCATGTGATTCAACTCCATTTAGGAATGGGAAACAAACGCTAGCTCGCCTTACAAGAAACACACTGCTTTAGAGAAAAAAGCACTCTTCTACTCTACTGTGTTTCCTACAGGGCCAGAACAGTGAGCTTGCTCAGAACAAAAGAACTGTGCTTCCCACATACGGGCCATATCTAGTTCAACTCTTCTTAGGAAACTGACAAGTACAGGAGATCCTCTTCAGTCCAATAGACTGTACTTGCTGGGAACAGACGCCAGTGCTATTTGCACTGTGTATGGCAATTGGAGCACAATAGTGACTCGTCTTACCAGAAAACAACTCTTGCTCATAGGACAAAAAACTGCATGTGACTCAACTCCATTTAGGACTGGGAAACAAACTCTAGCTGCTTTACAAGAAACACACTCTGCTTTTGAGAAAAGAGCACTCTTTTACTCTACTGTGTTTCCTATAGGGCCAGAACAGTGAGCTTGCTCAGAAAAAAAGAACTGTGCTTCCTAAACACACGGGCCATATCAAGTTCAAATCTTCTTAGGAAACTGACAAGAACAGTAGGTCCTCTTCAGTCCAATACACTGTACTTGCTGCGAAAAGACGGGAGGGCTATTTGCACTGTTTAAGGCAATAGGAGTGCAATATTGACTTTCCTTACCAGAAAACAACTCTTGCTCATAGGACCAGAAACTGCATGTGATTCCACTCCATTTAGGTGTGGGAAAAAACGCTAGCTTGCCTTAAAAGAAGCACACTCTGATTTTGAGAAAAAAGCACTCATCTACTCTACTGTGTTTCCTATGGGGTCCGAACAGTGAGCTTGCTCAGAACAAAAAAACTGTGCTTCCTACACACACGGCCATATCTAGTTCAAGTCTGCTTAGGAACCTGACAAGAACAGTAGATCCTCTTCAGCCCAATACACTGTACTTGCTGCGAACAGATGCCAGTGCTATTTGTCCTGTGTATGGCAATGGCAGCGCAATAGTAACTCTTCTTACCAGAAAAAAACTCTTTCTCGTAGTACCAGAAACTGCAAGGGATTCAACTCCATTTAGGACTGGGACACAAATGCTAGCTCGCCTTACAAGAAACACACTCTGCTTTTGAGAAAAGAGCACTCTTCTACTCTACTGTGTTTCCTATAGGGTCCGAACAGTGAGCTTGCTCAGAACAAAAGAACTGTGCTTCCTACACACACGGGCCATATCTAGTTCAACTCTGCTTAGGAAACTGACAAGAACAGTAGCTCCTCTTCAGTTCGATACACTGTACTTGCTGAGAACAGACGCGAGAGCTATTTGCACTGTGTATGGCAATGGGAGCACAATAGTGACTTTCCTTACCAGAAAACAACTCTTGCTCATAGGACCAGAAACTGCATGTGATTCAACTCCATTTAGGACTGGGAAAGAAATGCTAGCTCGCCTTACATGAAACACACTCTGCTTTTGAGAAAAGAGCACTCTTCTACTCTACTGTGTTTCCTATGGGGTCCAAAGAGTGAGCTTGCTCAGAACAAAAGAACTGTGCTTCCTACACACACGGGCCATATCTAGTTGAACTCTGCTTAGGAAACAAACAAGAACAGTAGCTTCTCTTCAGTCGAATACACTGTACTTGCGGGGAACAGAAGCAAGTGCTATTTGCACTGTGTATGGCAATTGGAGCACAATAGTGACTTGTCTTACCAGAAAACAACTCTTGCTCGTAGGACAAAAAACTGCATGTGACTCAACTCCATTTAGGACTGGGACACAAACGCTAGCTCGACTTCCAAGAAAAACTCTCTGCTTTTGAGAAAAGAGCACTCTTCTACTCTACTGTGTTTCCTATGTGTTCCGAAAAGTGAGCTTGCTCAGAACAAAAAAACTGTGCTTCCTACACACACGTGCCATATCTAGTTCAACTCTGCTTAGGAAACTGAGAAGAACAGTAGGTCCTCTTCAGTCCAATACACTGTACTTGCTGGGAACAGACGCATGTGCTATTTGCACTGTGCATGACAAAGGGAGTGCAATAGTGACTTTCCTTACCAGAAACAACTCTTGCTCGTAGGACCAGAAACTGCATGTGATTCAACTCCATTTAGGACTGGGAAACAAACGCTAGCTCGACTTACAAGAAACACACTGCTTTAGAGAAAAAAGCACTCTTCTACTCTACTGAGTTTCCTATAGGGCCAGAACAGTGAGCTTGCTCAGAACAAAAGAAGTGTGCTTCCTAAACACACGGGCCATATCTAGTTCAACTCTTCTTAGGAAACTGACAAGTACAGTAGATCCTCTTCATTCCAATAGACTGTACTTGCTGGGAACAGACGCCAGTGCTACTTGCACTGTGTATGGCAATTGGAGCACAATAGTGACTCGTCTTACCAGAAAACAACTCTTGCTCGTAGGACCAGAAACTGCATGTGATTCCACTCCATTTAGGTATGGGAAAAAAACGCTAGCTCGCCTTAAAAGAAACACACTCTGATTTTGAGTAAAAAGCACTCTTCTACTCTACTGTGTTTCCTATGGGGTCCGAACAGTGAGCTTGCTCAGAACAAAAAACTGTGCTTCCTACACACACGGCCATATCTAGTTCAAGTCTGCTTAGGAACCTGACAAGAACAGTAGATCCTCTTCAGCCCAATACACTGTACTTGCTGCGAACAGATGCCAGTGCTATTTGTCCTGTGTATGGCAATGGCAGCGCAATAGTAACTCTTCTTACCAGAAAACAACTCTTTCTCGTAGTTCCAGAAACTGCAAGGGATTCAACTCCATTTAGGACTGGGACACAAATGCTAGCTGGCCTTACAAGAAACACACTCTGCTTTTGAGAAAAGAGCACTCTTCTACTCTACTGTGTTTCCTATAGGGTCCGAACAGTGAGCTTGCTCAGAACAAAAGAACTGTGCTTCCTACACACACGGACCATATCTATTTCAACTCTGCTTAGGAAACTGACAAGAACAGTAGCTCCTCTTCAGTCCAATACACTGTACTTGCTGGGAACAGACGCGAGTGCTATTTGCACTGTGTATGGCAATTGGAGCACAATAGTGACTTGTCTTACCAGAAAACAACTCTTGCTCATAGGACAAAAAACTGCATGTGACTCAACTCCATTTAGGACTGGGAAACAAACTCTTGCTGCTTTACAAGAAACACACTCTGCTTTTGAGAAAAGAGCACTCTTTTACTCTACTGTGTTTCCTATAGGGCCAGAACAGTGAGCTTGCTTAGAAAAAAAGAACTGTGCTTCCTAAACACACGGGCCATATCTAGTTCAAATCTTCTTAGGAAACTGACAAGAACAGTAGGTCCTCTTCAGTCCAATACACTGTACTTGCTGCGAAAAGACGGGAGGGCTATTTGCACTGTTTATGGCAATAGGAGTGCAATATTGACTTTCCTTACCAGAAAACAACTCTTGCTCGTAGGACCAGAAACTGCATGTGATTCCACTCCATTTAGGACTGGGACACAAACGCTAGCTGGCCTTACAAGAAACACACTCTGCTTTAGAGAAAAGAGCACTCTTCTACTCTACTGTGTTTCCTATGGGGTCCAAAGAGAGAGCTTGCTCAGAACAAAAGAACTGTGCTTCCTACACACACGGGCCATATCTAGTTCAACTCTGCTTAGGAAACAAACAAGAACAGTAGCTCCTCTTCAGTCGAATACACTGTACTTGCGGGGAACAGACGCGCGTGCTACTTGCACTGTGTATGACAATTGGAGCACAATAGTGACTTGTCTTACCAGAAAACAACTCTTGCTCGTAGGACAAAAAACTGCATGTGACTCAACTCCATTTAGGACTGGGAAACAAACGCTAGCTCGACTTCCAAGGAACACACTCTGCTTTAGAGAAAAGAGCACTCTTCTACTCTACTGTGTTTCCTATGTGTTCTGAAAAGTGAGCTTGCTCAGAACAAAAAAACTGTGCTTCCTACACACAGGGTCATATCTCGTTCAAGTCTGCTTAGGAACCTGACAAGAACAGTAGATCCTCTTCAGTCCAATACACTGTACTTGCTGGGAACAGACGCCAGTGCTATTTGTCCTGTGTAGGGCAATGGCAGTGCAATAGTGACTCTTTTTACCAGAAAACAACTCTTGCTTGTAGGACCAGAAACTGCATGTGATTCAACTCCATTTAGGACTGGAAAACAAACTCTAGCTCGCTTTACAAGAAACACACTCTGCTTTTGAGAAAAGAGCACTCTTGTACTCTACTGTGTTTCCTAAAAAGCCAGAACAGTGAGCTTGCTCAGAAAAAAGGAACTGTACTTCCTAAACACACGGGCCATATCTAGTTCAACTCTGCTTAGGAAACTGAGAAGAACAGTAGGTCCTCTTTAGTCCAATACACTGTACTTGCTGGGAACAGACGCATGTGCTATTTGCACTGTGTATGACAAAGGGAGAGCAATAGTGACTTTCCTTAGCAGAAACAACTCTTGCTCGTAGGACCAGAAACTGCATGTGATTCAACTCCATTTAGGACTGGGAAACAAACGCTAGCTCACCTTACAAGAAACACACAGCTTTAGAGAAAAAAGCACTCTTCTACACTACTGTGTTTCCTACAGGGCCAGAACAGTGAGCTTGCTCAGAACAAAAGAACTGTGCTTCCCACAAACGGGCCATATCTAGTTCAACTCTTCTTAGGAAACTGACAAGTACAGTAGATCCTCTTCAGTCCAATAGACTGTACTTGCTGGGAACAGACGCCAGTGCTATTTGCACTGTGTATGGCAGTTGGAGCACAATAGTGACTCGTCTTACCAGAAAACAACTCTTGCTCATAGGACAAAAAACTGCATGTGACTCAACTCCATTTAGGACTGGGAAACAAACTCTAGCTGCTTTACAAGAAACACACTCTGCTTTTGAGAAAAGAGCACTCTTTTACTCTACTGTGTTTCCTATAGGGCCAGAACAGTGAGCTTGCTCAGAAAAAAAGAACTGTGCTTCCTAAACACACGGGCCATATCTAGTTCAAATCTTCTTAGGAAACTGACAAGAACAGTAGGTCCTCTTCAATCTAATACACTGTACTTGCTGCGAAAAGACGGGAGGGCTATTTGCACTGTTTATGGCAATAGGTGTGCAATATTGACTTTCCTTACCAGAAAACAACTCTTGCTCGTAGGACCAGAAACTGCATGTGATTCCACTCCATTTAGGTATGGGAAAAAAACGCTAGCTCGCCTTAAAAGAAACACACTCTGATTTTGAGAAAAAAGCACTCTTCTACTCTACTGTGTTTCCTATGGGGTCCGAACAGTGAGCTTGCTCAGAACAAAAAAACTGTGCTTCCTACACACACGGCCATATCTAGTTCAAGTCTGCTTAGGAACCTGACAAGAACAGTAGATCCTCTTCAGCCCAATACACTGTACTTGCTGCGAACAGATGCCAGTGCTATTTGTCCTGTGTATGGCAATGGCAGCGCAATAGTAACTCTTCTTACCAGAAAACAACTCTTTCTCTTAGTACCAGAAACTGAAAAGGATTCAACTCCATTTAGGACTGGGACACAAATGCTAGCTCGCCTTACAAGAAACACACTCTGCTTTTGAGAAAAGAGCACTCTTCTACTCTACTGTGTTTCCTATAGGGTCCGAACAGTGAGCTTGCTCAGAACAAAAGAACTGTGCTTCCTACACACACGGACCATATCTATTTCAACTCTGCTTAGGAAACTGACAAGAACAGTAGCTCCTCTTCAGTCCAATACACTGTACTTGCTGGGAACAGACGCGAGTGCTATTTGCACTGTGTATGGCAATTGGAGCACAATAGTGACTTGTCTTACCAGAAAACAACTCTTGCTCGTAGGACAAAAAACTGCATGTGACTCAACTCCATTTAGGACTAGGAAACAAACTCTAGCTCACCTTACAAGAAACATACTCTGCATTAGAGAAAAGAGCACTCTTCTACTCTACTGTGTTTCCTATAGGGCCAGAACAGTGAGCTTGCTCAGAACAAATGAACTGTGCTTCCTAGACACACGGGCAATATCTAGTTCAACTCTGCTTAGGAAACTGAGAAGAACAGTAGCTCCTCTTCAGTCCAATACATTGTACTTGCTGGGAACAGACGCCAGTGCTTTTTGTCCTGTGTATGGCAATGGCAGCGCAATAGTGACTATTCTTACCATAAAAAAACTCTTGCCTCTAGGACCAGAAACTTCATGTGATTCAACTCCATTTAGGACTGGGAAACAAACGCTAGCTCTCCTTACAAGAAACACACTCTGCTTTAGAAAAAGAGCACTCTTCTACTCTACTGTGTTTCCTATAGGGCCAGAACAGTGAGCTTGCTCAGAACATAAGAACTGTGCTTCCTACACACACGTGCCATATCTAGTTCAACTCTGCTTAGGAAACTGAGAAGAACAGTAGGTCCTCTTCAGTCCAATACACTGTACTTGCTGGGAACAGACGCATGTGCTATTTGCACTGTGTATGACAAAGGGAGCGCAATAGTGACTTTCCTTACCAGAAACAACTCTTGCTCGTAGGTCGAGAAACTGCATGTGATTCAACTCCATTTAGGACTGGGAAACAAACGCTAGCTCGCCTTACAAGAAACACACTGCTTTAGAGAAAAAAGCACTCTTCTACTCTACTGTGTTTTCTACAGGGCCAGAACAGTGAGCTTGCTCAGAACAAAAGAACTGTGCTTCCCACACACGGCCCATATCTAGTTCAACTCTTCTTAGGAAACTGACAAGTACAGGAGATCCTCTTCAGTCCAATAGACTGTACTTGCTGGGAACAGACGCCAGTGCTATTTGCACTGTGTATGGCAATTGGAGCACAATAGTGACTCTTCTTACCAGAAAACAACTCTTGCTCATAGGACAAAAAACTGCATGTGACTCAACTCCATTTAGGACGGGGAAACAAACTCTTGCTGCTTTACAAGAAACACACTCTGCTTTTGAGAAAAGAGCACTCTTTTACTCTACTGTGTTTCCTATAGGGCCAGAACAGTGAGCTTGCTCAGAAAAAAAGAACTGTGCTTCCTAAACACACGGGCCATATCTAGTTCAAATCTTCTTAGGAAACTGACAAGAACAGTAGGTCCTCTTCAGTCCAATACACTGTACTTGCTGCGAAAAGACGGGAGGGCTCTTTGCACTGTTTATGGCAATAGGAGTGCAATATTGACTTTCCTTACCTGAAAACAACTCTTGCTCGTAGGACCAGAAACTGCATGTGATTCCACTCCATTTAGGTATGGGAAAAAAAACGCTAGCTCGCCTTAAAAGAAAAACACTCTGCTTTTGAGAAAAGAGCACTCTTCTACTCTACTGTGTTTCCTATGTGTTCCGAAAAGTGAGCTTGCTCAGAACAAAAAAACTGTGCTTCCTACACACATGGCCATATCTCGTTCAAGTCTGCTTAGGAACCTGACAAGAAGAGTAGATCTTCTCCAGTCCAATACACTGTACTTGCTGGGAACAGACGCCAGTGCTATTTGTCCTGTGTAGGGCAATGGCAGC